>NC_041389.1:65316973-65379264 GCF_002162155.2 Triticum dicoccoides
TTAATGGAGGGGTGGTGGAGGGACAAAGAAGAGGGGATGGTGGACGGGCAAAGAAGAGGGGGAGGGGGAGCATTGAAAGGAACAAGCAAGGTGCAAGGAAAGGGGGGAAAGGAAGGGGGAGGAAGAAGAGAGGGGAGGCAGAAGGGGGGAAAGGTGGTAGGTGGTTGGCGGCCATAGCTAGCGCGGGTCACCTATGCGCGCTACTACTATGGGCGCCTGCAAAATATCTACGGCTAGGTGTTGCACTACCTATAGCGCGGGCTAGGAAACACACTACTGGTAAAATGTTACACATAGAAGAAAAAGCAGTAGCGCGTTTACGTAAACAGGCGCTATAGATCCTAAACTAACAGTATCACCGGTTAGACGACCAGGGCTGCTAATATTTATTGATCAGGGGGTGTGGTGTGGCACACTTATCAGTACCGTGGTACAAGGAAACAAGCGTTGCTGCTAATGTATACCAGTAGCACTCTTTCTACCCAGCGCTACTACTAACTACTAGTAGCGCGGGGTCATAAACAAACGCTACTGGTAAACTTCTATCTATAAGCATTTTCCTAGTAGTGAACCGAGTGGGATTCTTTTTTATTTTATTTTATTTTTTAGCACTAGATATGCAACCACAAGCGTTGTAAATAGATTGCAACTGCACGAGCACAAAGCCAATGCAACTAAGGTGGGGAGAGGGATTGTCGGGGCTAGTTGCATGTCCACCACTAGAGATGCAACTGCATGTGTTATGTCCCGACCGCAACTGCATGGGCACAAAGTTGCTGCAACTTGGGTTGAGAGGGGGTGTCGCCTCAGTTGCATGTCAATCACTAGACATGCAACTGCAAGCGTCGCAACCTGACTACAACTGAACAATCACAAAGCGCCTGTAATTGGGGTCGAGAGGTAGTTGTTGCGCTAGTTGCATGTCAATCACTATTGGTGCAACTGCAAGCGTACGTTATAAGCCGACTGCAACTGCACAAGTATAAAGCGATTGCAACTGGGGTCGAAAGGGGGTTGTCGACTCAGTTGCATGTCAAGCACAAGACATGCAATTGCAAGCGTTGTAACATGACTGCCACTGCACGTGCACAAAGCGACCAACTGGGTGCAAATTGGAAGTTGTTGGGGCCAATTGCATGTAAATCACTAGGCATGCCACTGCAAATGTTGTAACCCGGCTGCAGTTGCACAGACACAAAGCTACTGCAACTGCAAGTTTTCAAAATGGGTCACAACAACAACTTTTCAAATGGGGCCGCATCTTTCATGTTTTCAAATGGGGTTGCAAACTGCATTTTTTCAAGGGGGGCACAACTATATGTTTCACATGTGGTCATTATCGCATGTTTTCAAGGGGATGTCAACTGCAATTTTTTTAATAAGATCGCAATTGCATGCTTTCAGGGGGGGCGCAACTGCATGTTTTCAAGGAGGGTTGCATCTGCAAGTTTTCAAATCGGGTCGCAAATTGCATTGTTTTTTTTCTCAATGGGCTCACAGCTACATGTTTTCGAATGTGCTTGCAAATGCATGCTTTCAAGATGGGGCGCAACTAGAATTTTTTAAATGGATTCACAACAACATGCTTTGAAGGGGGGCACAACTGCATGTTTTAAGGGAGGTCGCAACTGCATCTCTCAAACGGGGGTTGCAATTGCATGTTTTCATGGGAGTCACAACCTCAAGGTATTTTTCAGTCGAATGCAAAATTAACAATTTTTAAATTCATGGACATTTTTTCAAATTCGTGAACATTCTAAATTTTCAATTTTCTTATAAAAATGCCATTTTATAAACTCCTG
Source organism: Triticum dicoccoides (assembly GCF_002162155.2). Classification (NCBI taxonomy): domain Eukaryota; kingdom Viridiplantae; phylum Streptophyta; class Magnoliopsida; order Poales; family Poaceae; genus Triticum; species Triticum dicoccoides. Next base: position 65,318,776 of record NC_041389.1, read on the forward strand.
AATAGTTTTTAAAATTCACAAAGATTTTCTAAACGTTGTAGTTAAAAAAGAGCACAGCTTAGACATTTCATTTGAAAACTACACAGTTTTTACTTTGGATCACACGCTAGTATAATGACCTAGCCGCTGTGGGGCCTAAGCCCTACAGTTTCAGGTCAAAAAAAAATGACCTAGCCGCTGCTATCCCTTCAGAAATATTGCAACTATTTTTTTTATGTGCGCTCGCCGCAGAGTGTGTATGTGCATGCATGCGTGTCAGCCGTACATGGCCTCGCGTGAGTGCAGTAGATTGTGCATGGGCCTGGTAGAGCGTTGCCACATTTTTTCGTCGGACCAGCCTCAAAGGAGCCTGACAACAAAAACAACCGAACAATCAGGCCAGGAAAGAATTTGCTACAACGAACAACAACATTATCCATTTAACATAAGCATGACATCATGTGAATGAGTCATCTAAATGAGTTCTAGTCACTCCCAACAAGTAATTGTATCACTGGTACATATGAATGTATGTTGTTAATCCGGTCTCACTCGGTACACATAAATATGATAAGTTATTGGATGACCTACTCTGCTACTAGGCTATCGGGATACTCGGTGTCATCATCAATCGGATCCATGAGCGGCACCTTGACGGTATAGGCCTCCTCGATCTCATCATACTGTAGCCATCTCTTGGGCCCAGTCTTGCTGTGGTTATCAAGGATCTGAACGTGCATCTCAGCACCACAGACGCGATATGCAAAACAAACAACCGCATGGTGACCCCAGGTGCCAAAACTTGCTGATCCGTTGTGCTGCCCGGTCACGAGCGCATCCAGACTTGTAGACCACCCGATCTGTTTCTTCCGAGTTGAACATATGGTACCACGGGCATGTCCAGATTGTGGCAATGAAGGAGCCTCCCATGTCGATGAGATCTGCGATGTGCTCCTTGGTGAGCCGACGACCGGAGGTAAAAGTATGCTTCTTCCAGGATTCCAGTGGCAGGAGGTACGGGGCAGGGACGGGAGCGTTGGTTGTGACGATGCCGCCGAACTCTCGGCGAACTATCCTGAGAACCCTTCCCACCGATGCTCCTTCATCAGGTGTCCACACACCATCCCGGCGACAGCTGCGGCGAAGCTTGCGTGGAGACGCAGCAACACATGGGAACTTCTTTTTATGATGTTCCTCGTATAGCCGGCGATGTTCCATTTCGATGCACTTGGCTGAAGCTACGATGGCACATGTATCTGCAGGAAAGAAACATACATAATGTATAAGAATCATGTATACTAGGAGTACGTACTACACAAGGAGTGAGTATATTAACACACTCAGACTTGATTCTCAGCTTCAACGGCGATTCTAACTTGAGGTAATAGCACTGCAGGTCCCTGAACTTGCATGTCAGATGATGGTTTGGTCCTTGAAGTTGCAAAAGTGGATTATTTGGTTCCTGAACTTGTCATGGATGTGCAAGTTTAGTCCACAGCCAATCAGAACTCGCCAAGTGGATGCCAAGTGGCCTGGCTGGTCAGCGCCGTGCGTTTTTCACTTAGCCCCCTCCCTTTCTGACGAATCAACCCGCAGTACTCGTCGTCCATCTAAGCAAAAAACACCTGAATTTATTTTGTCCCCCTCCCCACCCCAATCATTCATCCACTTGGCTTCGCTCGGTTGCTGTCTTGCTCGTGCCGACCGCGTGCGCCCGTGCTGGCTGACGTCAGCAACCATGGCGGCGGCGTCGCCGGAGTACACCGACGGTGTCGTCCCTCCTCCGACCGCGCATCAAGTTCGTCCACACGGCGTCTTTCCTCCCGACTATGGTGCGTCCTCCTCCCCTCTCTGCTCTGTTCCTCCCTCCTCCTCTGGTTTGATCGTGTGTCGTCCGCAGCACCGGCGGATCACCCCCTTTGGATAGCGTTGCGGGTATTTACGGTGGATTTCTGTGTCTATACAGCTTCCGGCGCTGCGAAGCTGGTTATTGAGGTGGTCGTTGATTTCAGGCTAGGGTTTAGGCGTTGAAATTTAGGATTTCGCCGATAAGCTAGGGTTCTTGTGTTTCATGTTCTTTCGGGCACAATGTATCATTTTGACCAGTTAACATTGACCAGCAGAGCACATTGGTGCGAAATCTGTTCTAGTTTTAGGGTTGACATTGAACAGAGGGCGCATTGTTTGTACTTTTAAAAACATGAAATTTGTAGTTGTAGTGCTGCTGTTTAGTAGTTGCTCAGCAATTTAGTAGTGCCACTACATCATTTGAATGCCTTTTTGTTGTTTTATCTTGCTAGATCAATTATCTGAATTTAGTCAGCTAACTGAATTTAGTCAGTTAACTGAATTTAGTCAGTTAACTGAATTTAGTCTTGAAGATATTACTGTTTGAGATGTGATATGCTTTGGCTTACATAATGCACTTTCTTGCTGCAGTTTGTGATTCAGCAATGGGACAGATTGTGGACACCCCTTTCTTTACACTGGAACTTGAGCATGGTGGGCTTTTCTGTGGACCAAGAAATAACATGGAGTACTATAATCCTTCTGTGGAGGTGATTGACTATGTTGATGCTGGCACATTCTCATATTCAGCTATTGAAGAGCACTTGCTATGGTTGGGATATCCTGTGGCTGAGCACATAATTTATTGGTGCATGCCTGACAAAATGATTTCAGATGGTATGTTGAGAATTAGAGGTGATGAGGATGTGCAACACATGATCAGAGCTAGTAGTCAGCATAAGGTGCTTGCACTAATGGTTGACCATGCAGATTTCATCAGTAATTGCAGGGAAGATTTGGTATTGACAGTGCCAACAGTTCACAGTTCTGTTGTTGCAGCCATGCAGAGGTCAAGTGTTGTTGCAGCCAGTGCAGCATCTTCTCACAGCCTCATTTCAGTAAATGTTGAAGAGCCCATTTCAGAGGTGGCAGCAGATAACATAGAAGCAGACAACTTGGTTGCTAATGGAACAGAAACAGAGACTTTGCTAACTGATGGTGCAGAGGATGCAGTGCTCTCAGATTCAGAGTTCAGTGATAGTGATTATGACATAGATGATGGAGATGATGATTTATATGAAGACAATATTAATTTTGATGTTGATGAAGAAGCTGAGCAAGTTGAGGAAGAGGTGGAGCCAGACTATGTACTTGAGGATGAAGATCTAAACCTCTCTTTTGAAGAGCAAGAACAACTGAAATACAAGTTCAAAGCTTTCAATTCCAGGGTGGACATGAAATCCCCTATATTTAAATTAGGGATGGTATTTGCTGATGTGGTTGAGCTAAGGAAAGCCCTTACTGCTTATTCCATAAGGAACAGAGTGCAAATCAAGAAGGTCAAGAATGATAACATGAGATTAGAGGTTGTCTGTCAGAGAGGTTGCCCATGGCTGCTTAAAGTTAGCAAGGACAACAGGACTGGAGGATTTGTCATCAAGGCCTACTTTGGAGAGCATGTCTGTCAGAAAAAGTGGAAGTTGAAGGACTTGACAGCCAAGTTTCTTTGCCAGTTTTTATTGGATGAATTCAGAGATGACCAGAAGATGTCACTTGGGACATTTTCAAGGAAAATTACTAAGGAATTCAATGTTACTCCTAACAGATGGAAGCTTGCTAGGGCTAGAAAGCAAGCACTTAATGAGATTCATGGTGATGAGGAAGAGCAATTCAGTAGGCTTTGGGACTATGGACAAGAATTGAGGACCAAAAACCCTGGGTCTACATTTCTGCTCACAACTTCAGTGGTGAAAGATACAAAATTTCCATTGGGCAGGAAATGTTTGAAAACATTGTACTAGTCATATGATGCATGTAAGAGAGGATGGCTAAAGGGCTGCAGGCCAATCATTTTCATTGATGGTTGTCACATGAAAACAAGGTTCAAAGGAGTGCTACTTAGTGCTGTTGGTATTGATCCCAATGACTGCATATTCCTAATTGCAATGGGTTGGGTGGAAGTTGAGTGCACAGGTTCATGGGAGTGGTTTCTGACCACTCTCAGAGATGATCTCAACATCACTAACACTGCCCCTTTCACAATCATGAGTGACAAACAGAAAGGTTTAATAAATGCAGTGCACAAAGTTTGGCCAGATTCAGAACACAGGTTTTGTGTCAGACATATTTACCAGAATTTCAATGAGAAGCACAAAGGAGAGGTACTGAAGCAAGACTTGTGGGCAATTGCAAGATCTCCAAACAAAGTGAAGTGGAGAGAAAACTGTCAGAAAATGGATGACCACAGTTCAGCTGCTTTCCACTGGACTGAAAGACTAGAGTGGAAAACTTGGTGCAAAGCATTTTTCAGTGAATTCCCCAAATGTGACATCCTGCTCAACAATAACTCTGAGGTTTTTAATAGGTACTTTGGTGGTCATTTTGCCAAATTGTTTTGATTTTAACATATAACCCATCTGTACTGCTAATTATCATATCATACTAACATGTTTTCTTTCTATCTGTATGCAGCTACATCCTTGAGGGCAGAGAGATGCCAGTGCTCAGCATGCTTGAGTACATTTTCTATAAGATGATGAACAGGATTGTTAGCAAACAAAGAGAAGCTATTGAAAAGTGGGCAGGCCAGAGAATATGTCCCAAGATCAAGAAGAAGTTAGATAAGAACACAGAGTTTGCTGCTAACTGCCATGTAACAGAAGCTGGTCAGCAAATCTTCAGAGTTCAGTCTGGTAACAATAGCTACACTGTGGACCTCTGCTTGTACACTTGTGATTGCAGGAGATAGCAGTTATCTGGAGTACCATGTGGCCATTCCATAGCATGTTGCAGGGAGGAGAGAATTGACCCAGAGACACTGGTCCATGAGTGCTATACTGTTCAGACATATCTGAAAGCTTATGGATACACTCTTGTCCCTCTTGCAGACCCTAAGGAGTGGGAGAAACAGAATGGCTATAAGGTGTATCCACCAGTGTTCACCAAACAGTTGGGTAGACCCAAGAAAAACAGGAAAAAGACACCAGAAGAGAAGATCAAGAATGGTGTTAGGGTTTTGAACAAAAAAGGTGCTACAATGCACTGCTCTATTTGTGGGAGGGCTGATCACAACAGAAAGGGGCATTACAGATGGCAGGAGGCTCTCATTGCAGAAGGGGTAGAGGAGGTTGATGAGAACTATGATGACCCAACATTTCTTCAGGTGCATGCATTTTACTACATTTCACTATATTTCACTGCATTTTACTGAATTGCACTACATTTCACTGCATTTTACTGAATTTTGCTGAATTTGTGCAGAACATCTTCCCTAACCAGCCAGATCCTTTACTGGATCCAATTGGCACACCATTCAGTATGGTCTACAACATGACTCAGAGAGAGCTTGCAATAAGAGCTCCTCAGAGGGTTCATGGGCCACTGCCTGAGCAATCTGCATTTGTTGTTGCTGCTGGTGCTGCAATACCTCAGCCAAGGATCACTACAGAAATGAACATAGGTAGACAGACAAGGGCAACCACAATAGCTGACAGAGGAGAAGGATCTGGTAGGGGAAGAGGAAGAAAAAGACAAAGAAATCCAGGAGCAAATGCAAATGCAGGTAGAGGAAGAGGAGCAATGCCATTTGCAGGGAGAGGAGGATCACTGCCATTTGCAGGGAGAGGAGGATCACTGGCATTTGCACGGAGAGGAGGATCACTGGCATTTGCAGAGAGAGGAGGAGCAATGCCATTTGAAGGGAGAGGAGGATCAATGCCATTTGAAGGGAGAGGAGGATCAATGCCATTTGCAGGGAGAGGAGGAGCAATGCCATTTGCAGGGAGAGGAGGAGCAATGCCATTTCCAGGGAGAGGAGGAGCAATGCCATTTCCAGGGAGAGGAGGAGCAATGCCATTTGGAGGATGGAGATGGCTTCTGTTTGGAGATCAGAGGACAATTCCTGATCTCAATGCTCCTGCCAATGGTTTGATGGCACCACATCAGTGAATTGGTGGCACTTATTGTCTGCCATACTTTTTGTTAAGGCCTACAGTAATTTAAATTATGGACGGGCCTTTTTTGATAGGCAAACAATGGCTTATATTGCCTATTTTTTGATGGCAAACAGTGGCATTCATTGCCCTTTTTGTAACTAAATTTGATGATGATGCATTTGAGTGATCTAGTTTAAGTTGGAATTAGAAGATGCAGTATTAGTTTAGTTATTTAGTTAACTGAATACTGTTGTTGTTTTGGAGTTCAGATAAGTGATCCATTTCTGTTGTTTGTTAACTGAATTCTGCTGTTGTTTTGGAGTTCAGTTAGGTGATTTAGTTAACTGCATATGCAGATAAGTTGAGCTCTCTGTTGTTGATAACTGAAGAAAACTGCTGTTGATAACTAAATTTTGCCTGTTTTAAGTAAAGAAAAAAAAAGCTTAAAAAATGTTTTGTAGTGAATACTTCTGTTGTTAAGTGAATACTGATATGTTCTGTAGTGAATACTGCTGTTGTTAATTAAAAAAAAATTCAAAAAGATGTTTGTCCTGGGTATCGAACCCTGGACCCTTTGTTCGATAAGTTGAGCTCCCTGCCAGTGCACTAGTACTAGTGATCTTGCTAGATACTCATTGCGCCGCTTGTTATAGTGATCTTACTAGTACTACTGCTTATCAGAGCGATGCCGTTCCCTCTTCCACTCCTATTAAGAGGCCACCACCCACCGCGCACCGCCCCCACTCACCACTTGCGTTTCACGACGCCTCGGGCTCTACGCTCCCCACCTCCCACTCCACCACAAGAAACCCTCTCCGGCCATCTCGACACCGCCGCCGACGCCATGGACAACCACCCTGCATGGCAGAGGATGGTCGACGATCTGGCAGGCGACGACCAGGTCGCACGCGCGGAGCTCCAGGAGATAGGCCGGTGGTTCCCAAGCATCGACATGCTTAGGTACCATGCGCGCGCCCTCATCGACGCGATGACCGACGAAGAGAGGATGCACGCTCTCGTCGACGGCCCAGGTACCCCTCCGGCCAACATCTTCCGTTTCGCAATGGCGGAGACGCGGTCCGAGGATCCGCAGCAGCGCTCGCGATGGTGGATGTACAGGTCCGCCACCACGCGTGAGCCGCAGCCGGATCCGAACCGCGTGTGGTCGAGGATGCAGCGCGTGACCGACGTGGTTGTGGCACTGCCTGCACCGGCGCCCCTCGTCCACATCGACGACGACGACGTCTCTCTGTCGTCCGACTCGGAGTACTGCAAGGTGAACTCGAACAATGACTCGGGGTACAGAGGGGATTCAGACTCCTCTAAATCGTATGCTTCGTCTGACGACGATGAGGTGTCGGTCGTTGTCCTGTCGGACGACGAAGAAGAGGAGGAGAACGAGATCCAGATGCTCGCGCCAGTCCACAATGCCAGGGAGGGCGACAGAGATCTCCCGATTGACGTGTGTTGGAAATATGCCCTAGAGGCAATAATAAATTGATTATTATTATATTTCCTTGTTCATGATAATCGTTTATTATCCATGCTAGAATTGTATTGATAGGAAACTCAGATACATGTGTGGATACATAGACAACACCATGTCCCTAGTAAGCCTCTAGTTGACTAGCTCATTGATCAATAGATGGTTACGGTTTCCTGACCATGGACATTGGATGTCGTTGATAACGGGATCACATCATTAGGAGAATGATGTGATGGACAAGACCCAATCCTAAGCCTAGCACAAGATCATGTAGTTCGTATGCTAAAGCTTTTCTAATGTCAAGTATCATTTCCTTAGACCATGAGATTGTGCAACTCCCGGATACCGTAGGAGTGCTTTGGGTGTGCCAAACGTCACAACGTAACTGGGTGGCTATAAAGGTACACTACGGGTATCTCTGAAAGTGTCGGTTGGGTTGGCACGAATCGAGATTGGGATTTTGTCACTCCGTGTAAACGGAGAGGTATCTCTGGGCCCACTCGGTAGGACATCATCATAATGTGCACAATGTGACCAAGGGGTTGATCACGGGATGATGTGTTACGGAACGAGTAAAGAGACTTGCCGGTAACGAGATTGAACAAGGTATCGGTATACCGACGATCGAATCTCGGGCAAGTACCATACCGCTAGACAAAGGGAATTGTATACGGGATCGATTGAGTCCTTGACATCGTGGTTCATCCGATGAGATCATCGTGGAACATGTGGGAGCCAACATGGGTATCCAGATCCCGCTGTTGGTTATTGACCGGAGAACATCTCGGTCATGTCTGCATGTCTCCCAAACCCGTAGGGTCTACACACTTAAGGTTCGATGACGCTAGGGTTATAAAGGAAGTTTGTATGTGGTTACCGAATGTTGTTCGGAGTCCCGGATGAGATCCCGGACGTCACGAGGAGTTCCGGAATGGTCCGGAGGTAAAGATTTATATATAGGAAGTCCTGTTTCGGCCATCGGGACAAGTTTCGGGGTCATCGGTATTGTACCGGGACCACCGGAAGGGTCCCGGGGGCCCACCGGGTGGGGCCACCTGCCCCGGGGGGCCACATGGGCTGTAGGGGGTGCGCCTTGGCCTACATGGGCCAAGGGCACCAGCCCCAAGAGGCCCATGCGCCAAGAGAAGAGAAAAAGGGGAGAGTCCTAAAAGGGGAAGGCACCTCCGAGGTGCCTTGGGGAGGATGGACTCCTCCCCACCCTTAGCCGCACCCTTCCTTGGAGGAGGGGGCAAGGCTGCGCCCTCCCCCTCTCCCTTGGCCCTATATATAGTGGGGAAAAGGAGGAGCAATCATACCTAAGGCCTTTGGTTGCCTCCCTCTCCCTCCCGTGACACATCTCCTCTCCCGTAGGTGCTCGGCGAAGCCCTGCAGGATTGCCACGCTCCTCCATCATCACCACGCCGTTGTGATGCTGCTGGATGGAGTCTTCCTCAACCTCTCCCTCTCTCCTTGCTGGATCAAGGCGTGGGAGACATCGTCGAGCTGTACGTGTGTTGAACGCGGAGGTGCCGTCCGTTCGGCACTAGGATCATCGGTGATCTGAATCACGACGAGTACGACTCCATCAACCCCGTTCACTTGAACGCTTCCGCTTAGCGATCTACAAGGGTATGTAGATGCACTCTCCTTTCTACTCGTTGCTGGTCTCTCCATAGATAGATCTTGGTGATACGCGTAGGAAAATTTTGAATTTCTGCTACGTTCCCCAACAGTGGCATCATGAGCTAGGTCTATTGCGTAGATTCTTTGCACGAGTAGAACACAAAGTAGTTGTGGGCGTCGATATTGTTCAATATGCTTGCCGTTACTAGTCTTATCTTGATTCGGCGGCATCGTGGGATGAAGCGGCCCGGACCAACCTTACACGTACGCTTACGTGAGACTGGTTCCACCGACAAACATGCACTAGTTGCATAAGGTGGCTGGCGGGTGTCTGTCTCTCCCACTTTAGTCGGATCGGATTCGATGAAAAGGGTCCTTATGAAGGGTAAATAGCAATTGGCATATCACGTTGTGGTTCATGCGTAGGTAAGAAACGTTCTTGCTAGAAACCCATAGCAGCCACGTAAAACATGCAAACAACAATTAGAGGACGTCTAACTTGTTTTTGCAGGGTATGCTATGTGATGTGATATGGCCAAAGGATGTGATGAATGATATATGTGATGTATGAGATTGATCATGTTCTTGTAATAGGATTCACGACTTGCATGTCGATGAGTATGACAACCGGCAGGAGCCATAGGAGTTGTCTTTATTTATTTGTGACCTGCGTGTCAACTTAAACGTCATGTAATTACTTTACTTTATTGCTAACCGTTAGCCATAGTAGTAGAAGTAATAGTTGGCGAGGCAACTTCATGAAGACACGATGATGGAGATCATGGTGTCATGCCGGTGACGATGATGATCATGGAGCCCCGAAGATGGAGATCAAAAGGAGCAAAGTGATGATGGCCATATCATGTCACTATTTGATTGCATGTGATGTTTATCATGTTTATGCATCTTATTTGCTTAGAACGACGGTAGTAAATAAGATGATCCCTTACAACAATTTCAAGAAGTGTTCTCCCCTAACTGTGCACCGTTGCGACAGTTCGCTGTTTCAAAACATCACGTGATGATCGGGTGTTTTATTCAGACGTTCAAATACAACGGGTGTTGACGAGCCTAGCATGTACGGACATGGCCTCGGAACACATGCAAAACACTTAGGGTTAACTTGACGAGCCTAGCATGTACAGACATGGCCTCGGAACACGGAGACCGAAAGGTCGAACATGAGTCGTATAGAAGATATGAAGATGTTCACCGATGATGACTAGTCCGTCTCACGTGATGATCGGACACGGCCTAGTTTGACTCGGATCATGTAATCACTTAGATGACTAGAGGGATGTCTATCTGAGTGGGAGTTCATAAGATGAACTTAATTATCCTGAACATAGTCAAAAGGTTTTTGCAAATTATGCCGTAGCTCACGCTATAGTTCTACTGTTTAGATATGTTCCTAGAGAAAAATTAGTTGAAAGTTGATAGTAGCAATTATGCGGACTAGGTCCGTAAACTGAGGATTGTCCTCATTGCTTCATAGAAGGCTTATGTCCTTAATGCACCGCTCAGTGTGCTGAACCTCGAACGTTGTCTGTGGTTGTTGCGAACATCTGACATACACGTTTTGATAACTACGTGATAGTTCAGTTAAACGGTTTAGAGTTGAGGCACCAAAGACGTTTTTGAAACATCGCGAAACATATGAGATGTTTTGAGGGCTGAAATTGGGATTTCAGGCTCGTGCCCATGTCAAGAGGTATAAGACCTCCGATGACTTTCTTAACCTGCAAACTAAGGAGAAAAGCTCAATTGTTGAGCTTGTGCTCAGATTGTCTGAGTACAACAATCATTTGAATCGAATGGGAGTTGATCTTCCAGATGAGATAAGTGATGTTTCTCCAAAGTCATTGCCACCAAGCTGTTAGAGCTTCGTGATGAACTATAACATATCAGGGATAGATATGATGATCCTTGAGGTATTCGCGATGTTCGACACCGCGAAAGTAGAAATCAAGAAGGAGCATCAATTGTTGATGGTTGGTGAAACCACTAGTTTCAAGAAGGGCAAGGGCAAGAAGGGATACTTCATGAAACGGCGAATCAGCTGCTGCTCTAGTGAAGAAACCCAAGGTAAAACCCAAACCCGAGACTAAGTGCTTCTGTAATAAGGGGAACAACCACTAAAGCAGAATTACCCTAGATACTTGGTAGATAAGAAGGCTGGCAAGGTCGATAGAAGTATATTGGATATACATTATGTTAATGTGTACTTTACTAGTACTCCTAGTAGCACCAGGGTATTAGATACCGGTTCGGTTGCTAAGTGTTAGTAACTCGAAACAAAAGGCTACGGAATAAACGGAGACTAGCTAAAGGTGAGCTGACGATATGTGTTGGAAGTTTTTCCAAGCTTGATATGATCAAGCATCGCACGCTCCCTCTACCAAAGAGATTGGTGTTAAACCTAAATAATTGTTATTTGGTGTTTGCGTTGAGCATAGACATGATTGGATTACGTCTATCGCAATACGGTTATTCATTTAAGGAGAATAATGGTTACTCTGTTTATTTGAATAATACCTTCAATGGTCTTACACCTAAAATGAATGGTTTATTAAATCTCGATCGTAGTGATACACATGTTCATGCCAAAAGATAGTAATGATAGAACCACCTACTTGTGGCACTGCCACGTATGTCATATCGGTATAAAACGCATGAAGAAGCTCCATATTGATGGATCTTTGGGCTCACTCGTTTTTGAAAAGTTTGAGACATGCGAACCATGTCTATTGGTGTATATGCATGAAGAAACTCCATGCAAATGGACCGTTTGAACTCACTTGATTTTGAATCACTTGGGACATGCAAAACATACCACATGGGCAAGATGACTGAAAAGCCTCGTTTTCAGTAAGATGGAACAAGATAGCAACTTGTTGGAAGTAACACATTTTGATGTGTGCAGTCCAATGAGTGCTGAGGCATGCAGTGAATATCGTTATGTTCTTACTTCACAGATGATTCGAGTAGATGTTGAGTATATTTACTTGATGAATCACGAGTCTGTATTATTGAATGGTTTAAATAATTTCAGAGTGAAGTAGAAGATCATTGTGACAAGAGGATAAAATGTCTATGATATGATCATAGAGATGAATGTCTGAATTACGAGTTTGGCACAGAATTAAGACATTGTGGAAATTGTTTCACAACTAATACATCCTGGAACACCATAGTGTGATGGTGTGTCCGAACATCATAACTGCACCCTATTGGATATGATGCATACCATGATGTCTCTTATCGAATTACCACGATAGTTTATGGGTTAGGCATTAGAGACAACCACATTCACTTTAAGTAGGGCACCACGTAATTCCATTGAGACGACACCGTATGAACTATGGTTTGGAGAAACCTAAGTTGCCGTTTCTTGAAAGTTTGGGGCTGCGACGCTTATATGAAAAAGTTTCAGGTTGATAAGCTCGAACCCAAAGCGGATAAAATGCATCTTCATAGGAAACCCAAAACAGTTGGGTATACCTCCTAATTCAGATCCGAAAGCAATATGGATTGTTTCTAGAATCGGGTCCTTTTTCAAGGAAAGGTTTCTCTCGAAAGAATTGAGTGGGAGGATGGTGGAGACTTGATGAGGTTATTGAACCGTCACTTCAACAAGTGTGTAGCAGGGCACAGGAAGTTGTTCCTGTGGCACGTACACCAACTGAAGTGGAAGCTTATGATAGTGATCATGAAACTTCGGATCGAGTCACTACCAAACCTCGTGGGATGACAAGGATGCGTACTACTTCAGAGTGGTACGTAATCCTGTCTTGGAAGTCATGTTGCTAGACAACAATGAACCTACGAGCTATGGAGAAGCGATGGTGGGCCCGGATTCCGATAAATGGCTCAAGGCCATAAAACCCGAGAGAGAATCCATGTATGAAAACAAAGTGTAGACTTTGGAAGAACTACTTGATGGTCGTAAGGCTGTTAGGTACATATGGATTTTGAAAGGAAGACAGACAATGATGGTAAGTGTCACCATTGAGAAAGCTCGACTTGTCGTTAAGATGTTTTTCGACAAGTTCAAGGAGTTAACTACGATGAGACTTTCTCACTCGTAGCGATGCTAAGAGTCTGTTGGAATTATATTAGCAATTACTGCATTATTTATGAAATCTTGCAGATAGGATGTCAAAACATTGTTTCCTCGACGATTCTTGAGGAAAGGTTGTATGTGATACAACCGGAAGGTTTTGTCTATCATGAAATATGCTAATAAGTATGCAAAGCTCCAGCAATCCTTCTGAGGACTGGAGTGAGCGTCTCGGAGTTGGAATGTATGCTTTGATGATGATCAAAGATTTTGGGTGTATACAAAGTTTATGAGAAACTTGTATTTCCAAAGAAGTGAGTGGGAGCACTATAGAATTTCTGATGAGTATATGTTGTTGACATATTAATGATCAGAAATGACGTAGAATTTCTGGAAAGCATATAGGGTTATTTGGAAAGTGTTTTCAATGGAAAACCTGGATTAAGCTACTTGAACATTGAGCATCAAGATCTATAAGGATAGATCAAAACGCTTAATAGTACTTTCAAATGAGCACATGCCTTGACATGATCTTGAAGGTGTTCAAGATGGATCAGTCAAAGAAGGAGTTCTTGCCTGAGTTGTAAGGTATGAAGTTAAGACTTAAAGCTCGACCATGGCAGAATAGAGAGAAAGGACTAAGGTCGTCCCCTATGCATAAGACGTAGGCTCTACAGTATGCTATGCTGTGTACCGCACCTGAAGTGTGCTTTACCATGAGTCAGTCAAGGGGTACAAGAGTGATCCAAGAATGGATCACATGACAGCGGTCAAAGTTATCCTTAGTAACTAGTGGACTAAGGAATTTTCTCAATTATGGAGGTGGTAAAAGAGTTCGTCGTAAAGGGTTACGTCGATGCAAGCTTAACACCTATCCGGATAGCTCTGAGTAGAGATACCGGATACGTATAATGGAGCAACAATTTAGAACAGCTCCAAGTAGAACAGTTATTTGGAATAGCTCCAAATAGAACGTGGTAGCTGCATCTAGGAGATGACATAGAGATTTGTAAAGCACACACGGATCTGAAAGGTTCAGACCCGTTGACTATAACCTCTCTCACAAGCATAACATGATCAAACCCAGAACTCATCGAGTGTTAATCACATGGTAAATGTGAACTAGATTATTGACTCTAGTAAACTCTTTGGGTGTTAGTCACATGGGGATGCGACCTTGAGTGTTAATCACATATCGATGTGAACTGGATTATTGACTCTAGTGCAAGTGGGAGACTGTTGGAAATATGCCCTAGAGGCAATAATAAATTGATTATTATTATATTTCCTTGTTCATGATAATCGTTTATTATCCATGCTAGAATTGTATTGATAGGAAACTCAGATACATGTGTGGATACATAGACAACACCATGTCCCTAGTAAGCCTCTAGTTGACTAGCTCGTTGATCAATAGATGGTTACGGTTTCCTGACCATGGACATTGGATGTCGTTGATAACGGGATCACATCATTAGGAGAATGATGTGATGGACAAGACCCAATCCTAAGCCTAGCACAAGATCATGTAGTTCGTATGCTAAAGCTTTTCTAATGTCAAGTATCATTTTCTTAGACCATGAGATTGTGCAACTCCCGGATACCGTAGGAGTGCTTTGGGTGTGCCAAACGTCACAACGTAACTGGGTGGCTATAAAGGTACACTACGGGTATCTCTGAAAGTGTCTGTTGGGTTGGCACGAATCGAGATTGGGATTTGTCACTCCGTGTAAACGGAGAGGTATCTCTGGGCCCACTCGGTAGGACATCATCATAATGTGCACAATGTGACCAAGGGGTTGATCACGGGATGATGTGTTACAGAACGAGTAAAGAGACTTGCCGGTAACGAGATTGAACAAGGTATCGGTATACCGACGATCGAATCTCGGGCAAGTACCATACCGCTAGACAAAGGGAATTGTATACGGGATCGATTGAGTCCTTGACATCGTGGTTCATCCGATGAGATCATCGTGGAACATGTGGGAGCCAACATGGGTATCCAGATCCCGCTGTTGGTTATTGATCGGAGAACATCTCGGTCATGTCTGCATGTCTCCCGAACCCGTAGGGTCTACACACTTAAGGTTCGATGACGCTAGGGTTATAAAGGAAGTTTGTATGTGGTTACCGAATGTTGTTCGGAGTCCCGGATGAGATCCCGGACGTCACGAGGAGTTCCGGAATGGTCCGGAGGTAAAGATTTATATATAGGAAGTCCTGTTTCGGCCATCGGGACAAGTTTCGGGGTCATCGGTATTGTACCGGGACCACCGGAAGGGTCCCGGGGGCCCACCGGGTGGGGCCACCTGCCCCGGGGGGCCACATGGGCTGTAGGGGGTGCGCCTTGGCCTACATGGGCCAAGGGCACCAGCCCCAAGAGGCCCATGCGCCAAGAGAAGAGAAAAAGGGGAGAGTCCTAAAAGGGGAAGGCACCTCCGAGGTGCCTTGGGGAGGATGGACTCCTCCCCACCCTTAGCCGCACCCTTCCTTGGAGGAGGGGGCAAGGCTGCGCCCTCCCCCTCTCCCTTGGCCCTATATATAGTGGGGAAAAGGAGGAGCAATCATACCTAAGGCCTTTGGTTGCCTCCCTCTCCCTCCCGTGACACATCTCCTCTCCCGTAGGTGCTCGGCGAAGCCCTGCAGGATTACCACGCTCCTCCATCATCACCACGCCGTTGTGATGCTGCTGGATGGAGTCTTCCTCAACATCTCCCTCTCTCCTTGCTGGATCAAGGCGTGGGAGACATCGTCGAGCTGTACGTGTGTTGAACGCGGAGGTGCCGTCCGTTCGGCACTAGGATCATCGGTGATCTGAATCACGACGAGTACGACTCCATCAACCCCGTTCACTTGAACGCTTCCGCTTAGCGATCTACAAGGGTATGTAGATGCACTCTCCTTTCTACTCGTTGCTGGTCTCTCCATAGATAGATCTTGGTGATACGCGTAGGAAAATTTTGAATTTCTGCTACGTTCCCCAACAACGTGGAGGTGCTCCCAGATGTGCCTGACATCGTCAAGCAGGAGGTGGTGGCTGAAGCAGAAGAGGAGAAGGTGGCGGCAGCAGCACAACAGCCGGAGAAGACGAAGAAGAGGCCACTTGCAGGGGAAGTGCGCCGCTCGGAGCGCCTGAAGCAAATGAAGAACTGAAGATGGTGAACTGAAGATGATGAACTGAAGATGATGCAGTAGTTAGGTATGCTGACTAGCATAATTTCAGCATATAAGTTAGTGATATTTTGGTTAGTTTATGTTAGGTGTGCTCTATATAAGCAGAGCACATAAGTTAATTGTAATGTGGCTGCTATTGTTATCTGGTTGAACTTTGCTGCAATGCAGTAGTTAGGCACATCTGGTTGAACTACTTTGCTGCAATACTATCTATGTTACAATGTTCTTTGCTGCAATTGTTGCTGAAATGTGGTACTATGCAATTATGCCATTCTGATGCTGTTATAGATTATGCTATGTTACAATGCCAGTGCTATCCTCCATCATGCAATAGTTCTGTAGGCCATGCATTTCACTTGGTTGCAATGCTGCTGCTGCTGCTGCAAATGTGCTTGCCATGCTGCTGTTGCTGTGCAGTACTCTACATAAATTTAGTACACTGAAAATTCAGATAAGTACTAACACTGAATTTTTTGTTGTTAACTGAAAATGGCTCATTTAAATTCAGTACACTAAAGATTCAGATAAGTACTAACACTAAAAACAGTCATACAGATTTACATAAGTAGTTAACTGACACTCTAAAAATTGCACTAAACTAGAGACATTCAGATAACTAGTAGCACTAAAATGAGTCATACAGATTTGAGTTAACTAAAAGTAGTCATAAAAATAAAGTGCATTACATAATACTGGCATTACTTCAATAATTTCAGTACAACTAATTGATAACTCCAACTTAAGGCAGCAACATTACAGCAACAATGAATTAATCAAATTCCTCTAAGATCTCCTTCACCCTCCTTATCTTGCTCTTGTTCTCCTCCTTGTGCCTGAACAAATCACCAATCGTGTACTCTAATTTCTTCTTCTTCTTCTTCAGCTCATCCCTCTGTGACACCACTTTGTCCATCTCTTCTTTCATCTTGTCCATCTCTCCTTTCATCTTGTCCATCTGTTGCTTCATCTCATCCCTCTCTTTCTCTGCCTTAGCCGTCAAAACCTGATGTATGCTAGTGCAAGATTTATCAGCCAGCTTCTTCTTCTCAAGCTCTTGCTCTAGGTCAGAAAGAGCAAGTCTTGCATTGCCCAACTCAGTAATTGCCTGCTCCTTGTCAGCCACCATCTTAGCAAAATCTAGTTTAAAAAACCTTAGATCTTTTTCCATCTTTTCCTTCTCTTTCACAACCCTGAAATTTTCTTCAACATTGACTACATTTTCCCTGAGCCTTAGCTTGTTCTCATCTTCATACATGCCCCAAACCCTAGCTAAACTCATCTTCAGAGTGGCAGGCCATTCAGGGTCAATCCACTCCACAAAGTTGCATTTAGGAATTTCCTACAAATAAGAAAGAAAACAAATTTAGATAAATGAAAGAAGCTTGGGGTTCAGTTAAATTCAGTTATGTGCAGTTAGGTTCAGTTAAGTTCAGTTAAGTTCATTTGGTTCAGTTAAGTTCAGTTAGGTTCAGATAAGTTCAGTTAAGTTCATTTGGTTCAGTTAAGTTCAGTTAGGTTCAGATAAGTTCAGTTAAGTTTAGTTAAGGTTCAGATAAGTTCAGTTACGTTCATTTGGTTCAGTTAAGTTCAGTTAGGTTCAGATAAGTTCAGTTAAGTTTAGTTAAGTTTAGTTAAGTTCAGTTAGGTTTGGTTAGTTCATTTAAGTTCAGTTAGTTCATTTAAATTCAGTTAAATTTAAAAACAACATGCTGTTAACTGAAAAATCAAGTTAAGTTCAAAAACAAAATGCTGTGACAAACTCTGTAACAAATGACAGTAAGATGAAACATTCCAACAGTTTGGATTTAATTGTAGATCTAACTAACCTTTTGTGCACAAGCAAGATACCTCCTTCCACTATCAACTGATTCAAAGGACACCAACTTCTCACACACACAACTGTGTTCACATCGAGCTACAAAATCTGGAGCAAGGGCTCTCCACTCAGAGCAGAAAATGGTAGCAGGAGCAGGAGCCTACAACACATTCTAGTCAGCAAAATTCCCAAATCTTGCACTAAACCCTAACTACCCCTAAACTGCCACAGGAGTAGTGGTAGTGACGAACTAACCTCACTTGTGACAGAGTAGCCGTCCGACGAGGAGCTGGATCCTTCACTCCAAGAAACCATGACGGCGAGCTGGCGTCGCCGGCGAGCTGGACGGCGGCGAGCAGAGAAAGCAAACGAGGGAGCAAACGAGGGAGCAGACGAGTGGAGGGGGAGCTGTCGAGTGGAGGGGGAGCAGAGGGAGAATATGCCAAGGAATATACCAACACATGTGCCACATTGTGTAGTACTGCGGGTTGATTCGTCAGAAAGGGAGGGGGCTAAGTGAAAAACGCACGGCGCTGACCAGCCAGGCCACTTGGCATCCACTTGGCGAGTTCTGATTGGCTGTGGACTAAACTTGCACATCCATGACAAGTTCAGGGACCAAATAATCCACTTTTGCAACTTCAAGGACCAAACCATCACCTGACATGCAAGTTCAGGGACCTGCAGTGCTATTACCTCTTCTAACTTTCTCCCCTGTCTCTCTACTCTCGACCTTGCCGGTGATTCGAACGAGAGCTACAGAGGACCCAACGGCAGGTGCCGTACGGCAGAGGAGCTCACTCAGCTACAGAGGAGGAATATGGGATGCCGTAAAAGGTGAATGCATTCAGTTCGGCCTGCTGGAAGATTAATAAACACTTCCAGTTTGAAATGGGCTCCCTGCGGCTGGGCGACTGGTTCGGCTGCACCGCCGCCGCTCCCTCTGGCCGGCGAAGCCACCCCTTCCCAAATCATACCCACCCATTCTAGCCGCCACAGCCTGATGCCCTGATCTACCCTTTCCCTCGGTCCGGTTCGTCCGCGCTGCTCTCTTGGAGCTCGCATGAAGAGGAGGGCGAGGCGGTGCTGGAGACCCCGCCGTCTCTCCACATCCGGGGGTCTGCCGCCCCGATTCGCGTTCAAGACCTGGGCCGGCGTGCCCAGGACGGCTGCGGCTGATGCCGCCATCACCTCCCAGCGCTGCCATGCTGAAGGCGCAACCCCAGATCTCCATCAGCAGCACGCGGCCGCTCCGGGCTCAGGGGGGCTCGGTCTTCAGGATCCTCGTCCACCTTGAGACGGTGGAAGATCTGCGCGGCCTCGGCGAGCCAAGCGACGGGGCTGGGGAGGGCGAGCTGTGGACCACCACCGTCGATTGGTTCCGGATGGCACTCCCGCTGATTCCTCTCTGCCAGATCCACATCAGGGGGATGCCAGGGAGGTGCTCCGCGCGCGTCGTGGTGGAAGCCGTCACGATGCTGGCCGCTCCGCTGCACGCCACAGGGGCCGCAACCGCAGCCAAGGAGGCAAGAGCTCGTGCCCGGAGGAGCCTTCCCGGCGCGAAAACGGCGACGACGAGGCTGCTGGCCGCCGCCAGGACGACCGTGGTCTGGTTCCGAAGCGGGTCGACCGCCATCGCGGGACGACAGACACACCATATCGCCGCCGCGAGCATGGTCAGAACCGTGGCATGCGCTCCAACCGCCGTTCGCGCACCCGATCCTCTCCTCACTGCGACTGCGAGTACCGGCCTGTCAAGTCCACCGCGCCCGCCGTCTCTGCTCGCGGGATTACGAGCCCGCCGGCGCTATGCTCGCCGTCGTTGCCTCTTGTGTTGTCGTTGTGGCGGAACCGCCTGCTCGTCTCGCGGCCATGGAGTCTGCGGCTCTGGGAAACTACTTCCCTTCCCTCTGCTGACTGTAACCTGTCTGTCTGTGGCTGTTTGTAGCCTGAATGAAGAATGATACGTAGCAATGTGTCTCTGCATTCATCAGTTGCTCCCATGTATGCTTCTCAGTGGGGATGGTCTTTCTTGCGGTCCTGTTTTGGTAATATTGATTTGCAAACGGCCGTTGCTTCAGAGATCATTGGCCGCTTGGAGATTTCTCTGGAGAACCGAGGAGTTTCAACTGCGTAACGATTTTTTATGTAAGTTTGAAGGCTTGGCGGTGATGCGCAAGGTGCAACTCAGACAGAAATCCTGGCCGATGATGCAAACACTCGCTTCTTCCACCTCAAACCAAATGGTCAGCGGCGCAAAAATATTTTGTTCATCCTCTGGCCACCATCGGTCGCTCGTGAAGACAAGGAACGGGTTATCTTGGAGCACTTCAGGGAACATTTGGGCTCAACCTCCACCCGTACTGTTAGCCTGGACTGGGGTGCTCTTGGCTATACGCACACTGACCTATAGAGCATTGAGGCTCCATTCGAGAAAGATGAGGTTCACGCGGCGGTTTTTTATGTGCCTTCCATCAAGGCCCCGGGACCTGGTTCATTGGCAAATTCTTTCGGGCTTGCTGGGACATCATCAAGGGAGAGATAGTCGCAGCTATCCATCAAGTGGCAGAGTTGAGGGGGGGCACGCCTTGATCTTCTCAACTAGGTGAATATTGTTCTGCTACCTAAAAAGGAAGGAGCTGAGAGGGTGGAGCATTATCGTCCAATTAGCCTCATTCACAGCTTCGCTCGCATTTTCTCCAAGCTTCTGGCTTTGCATACAGCTCCGTTCCTTGATGACATTATCTCTGTTAATCAAAGTGCCCTCATCAAGCAGCATTGCATCCATGACAATTTGTTGCACATTCAAAATTTGGTGACCGACCTCCACCGCAAGAAGCGACCAGTGCTGTTCACCAAACTCAATGTTTCAAACGCCTTTGATTCTGTCGGTTGGCCCTTTCTCTTGGAGGTGCTCCTCACGGCCTTGGACTTTGGTCAGCGATTCTGTGACTTGTTGAGCCTTATTTTTGCCTCAACTCCGTCACAGTCCTTCTGAATGGTCGTCCAGGGACCGTCTTTGGGCATGCCCGTGGGCTTTCTTAGGGGGATCCGCTATCCCCCATGCTTTTCATCATGGCAATTGACCCTCTTCAGCGAATGTTTCAGAGGGTGACCGACTCGGGGCTGCCCCGGTCAATCCATGCACATAATGGTACTTTCCGTCTGTCTCTTTACGCAGGTGATGCTATGGTGTTTGCCAATCCGGACAGGGACGAGCTAAGGGTTATTGCGGGTATCTTAGGCGCTTTGGCGATGCAAGTGGGCTGCTATTGAACATGGACAAGACTGAAATTTATCCTATCCGTTGTGACGGCGTTGACCTAACAGAAGTGTTGGCCATGCATTGGTTAACTGGGAAATGGTTTGTCGGCCTAGCATGTATAATGGTGTTATCTTAGCGGTGCCATGTAGGATAAATGCTAAGGTGGAGGAGAGAGAAATCATAAGAAAAAACTTGTCTTCTCTTATTTAAGAGATGATCTCTTAGCACAATATGTCTCACCGCGGTTTTAGTAATAGCTAGTTATTGAAGAGAAGACTAAAAAATAACCCATTGTAGGCATGTATTTATTGTCATATCTAAATTACATGCAAGCCTTATGATAAGACGGTCTTATCAACCAGTGTGCATGCCCTAAAGATTTTCGGTTACGGATCTTCTAGACTTATGGCTCTGTGACCGCGTGACATTGTGTAATAAAAAATGCTAGACTTATGGATGACTTCTACGGATTTTACCTACGAACTCATTTCCCCACAAATCATCGCCCGCCTGATTTCTGTAGGTGTAGCGTTGTCCTTGTGTAATTTACTGTTTGAATGAAAATGCTTACCTGGTATAGACTGTTGCATTGGATCACCAATAGACATGCTCCAGGAGTTCTGCCAGTAAACTTTTGAAAGATCAATTAGCTTCCAACAATTTGAATAGGTTGTGCGCAGAAAGTGAGGGCAATGCAAGGCATCAAGCCGGTCGCCCATAGCATCAATCTCTTTTTCAGTTATCTGTAACATTGAGAGTACGTAAAACCATTAGTATCGAATGATCTAGGTAGCAAACAAAGATGACGCGTGTACGATCGCACACCTTGCACCAGGAAACTGAACTTGCGAAGAAATTTTTTGTTGCCACCAAGCGCATGCCAGTGAGCTCATGGTGGTTTAGAAAGGTGGCCCTACGCAACATGGCGCCGGGCAGCCTTGAGACGCCGAGGCAGAGGCGAGTGAGAGATGCACAGGTGAATAGTCTAGTGAGGAGGCGCTCTATGGAACAAGGCCTGTCGAGGACGAGTGGACGGATGAGGCAGGGCACCTCGCAGAAGACAAGCTCGGAGTGCCCCGTGAGGATGATAGACACGGCAGCCGCGACGGCGCGGAGAGAGAGAGAGCCGATGACGAGCGGCCTGTCCGGGCGAAGCATGACGACGACGTCGAGGCCGCGGATTGAGCAGGGGTGCCCAGCGAGGACGCAGGAGACGGCGGGCGTGACGGCGCGGAGAGAGTGAGCGCCGATGAGAATATACGCGCCGGCAAGGAGGTAACTTTCGGTGTGCTGCAGAGCGCCTAGGGCGGCGGCGCGATCTACGTCCTTGGTGGGGAGGCAGAAGGAGACTTCCTGAAGCTCGCCGCTGTCGGCAAGGAGGTGCACCGACGGCCAGATGGGTGGCGAGGCAAGGGCGGCGGCCGTGACGACGCGTGGAGAGACAGCGCCGTTGGCAAGGGCGCTGGGAAGCTGGAGGAGGGCCCCGGTGCGATCGGCGTCAACGGGGAGGCGGTAGGCATCGTCTTGAAGCTTCATTGGGCCGCCGGGGAGGAAGTGCACCGACGGCCAGATGGGGACCGAGGCGAGGGCAGCGGCGCGCTCGGCATCCTTGGTGGGCGGCGCGCTCGTAGTCTTTGGTGTGCGTCGGAGTAGATGAACTTCGACGGCGAAGGGCAGCGAGCGCCAGGCGAGGGCGGCGCTGGGCTCCGAGAGCCAGTCGCGGTCGACGCCGTCGTGAACGTCCGTGGCGGTGGCGGTGGGGGCGACGAGCGGATGCCGGGGCAAGTCGTACAAGAAGCAGAGCACCGGGTCGTAGCCGAACTCCTCCATGGACGCCGGTGCCCGGTGATGGGCTGACGGCGAGGTTCTCGCTTTGGCGCCTCCGGTAGTGGCGACGAAATGTCGGCGGGTGGTATGAGAGGTGGCCTCGCTTGCTTAGGTTTAGCTCCCGCTCTATTGGGCCGGATGTCGGAAGCAGGCATTCGTGGGCCCATAAAACAGCGTCTGCCGATACAAATTATCTAAATAATCGTGGGCCCATACTTATCAATATTCGAAACCTACCTCAACGGCAACGCAAATAATATTTGTACTCGAGGTTCTGGGTTCGAGGTCTCCAGGCTTCCACAATTTTTCTCTTTTTTTTGCTGCACTCCCCAGTTTCAGAAAAAAAAACGGTAGTTCCAGAGATACGTATAAAATATGGAAAATACATCAGTTTCAGCAGGAGCAAGTTTCAGAGATACATAAGTTTTCGAAAGCATCCTTTTGCAAGCATATGTTCCGAGTAACAGCAAGCATATGTTTCAGAGCAGCAGCAGAAATACATCACATACATTTTTTTTTAGTTGAAAATACATCACATTACATAGTTTTAAATAGCCGGCAGCCTTTTCAGCAGGGTGCCGCTAAATGGCCGCCTTCATAAATAGCCTGCTATAGCTGATTTGGAGGCCTGCCGCTATTTTTCATAACCCGCTATTTAAAACACATATGATTTTCAGCAAGCATATGTTTAGAGCAGCAACAAGCATCAGTTTGCTACATATGATTTTCGGAAAAATCTAAGTTTCAAAAAGCTACAGTTTCAGAAAACCAAAACTTTCACAACTGCAAGCATAAGTGCGACTTCCATTCAGCACACATGAGGAGCATCAGCACTTAAGATCATTGCAAAAGATGTTTTACAAAAGATGTCTCGCACAAGCCATTACTTAAGATCATTGGCCCATAATTTTTCCACAAAGAAGTTCACCTATAAACTCATATCACTGCACCAAATTACAGTTCATCACTGAACTTACAACACAAGCCACTTAAGTAGGAGTAAAGCATGCCAAATTCAAGCATGAGGAGCCTTCTGAGACACATGCATCTCATCTGGTACTCCATTGAGATCCAGAATTTTCTAACCCTGTCATCTCCACACAACAGGTAATATGCAGATGAAGATGTGCCCCTGCCTAAAGATCTACACCTTAGACCTCCGCCCTCCCTGCACCTGAAGATCTACCCCTATGAGCTGACATGTGCTATGATCTAGTTGTCTTTTCTGACCTCTGCTAGCAGGTTGTGAGACTTCAACTCTTTAAGTTCTCCTTGTTGTCTTGACTATGTTCATCTCTGTTGTAACTCTTGGCTGAAATTGCAGCATGAGCAGCTGCAACAAAGGATGACTGTTCTGGAAAGGGGCCATGGACCCTATGTGGAGCTCTGTAAAATCTCTTCCTCCTTCTCATGTTTGAAATCATACTGCCTGGTAACTGGCTTGGATCCATCCTAGGGCTTGCCAAATGAGGAAATCTGTTTTGCACATGTTCGAATTTGTTAGGTAAATTAGCCTATCGAAAAGCTCTGGGTTAGGTATATTTGCATAAACGAGTCGATGGAAAAAGTACCCGAAGAATGTTGGATCAACATAATCTTCATCTTCTCTTTCATCTCTTGGTTCCATTTGAACTTCCTGGTACTTGTAGTACCCTTTTCTGTTGTGAACAGGTTTCCCACATATGAAGCAGTGCATTGTGACTCCATTTTTATTGAGTACTCTCACACCACCTTTCACATTCTCCTCTGTTGTCTTTTTCCTACCTTTTTTGGGCCTCCCCAATTGCTTAGTGAATACAGATGGATACCCTTTTCCCCCATCCATCCTCACCCAGAATTCTTGGTCTCTTAGAGGCATCAGGTTATCTACACCCCTATATAGTGTGCGGATAACTTTGAAAATTGATCGTTGGATGAAGCCAATCCGACGGTACAGAGATGGAAAATCCGAGCACTACTGGCCGTTGGATATCATCTACATTCCACCAGATTCTGCCACATGTACAATCTAGAAGACTCCATGGTTGAACTTAAGCATAATGCACAAAACTCAAAACACAAGCACTTCTCCTTTGTTCTAGAATCTTCTATATCTTAATTGCCCAAACTTTTTAAATGAATTGTCACTATTTGTTTTTACTTTATGCTTTACAATGCACATTTCCATGAATCTTAAAACAGATTTTTTTTATATATAACTAATTGATTTTGAATGAGATGAACTATAAGAATTAAACGAATGTCTACATCATGCATATATGACTCAAAGCTTACATGCTATAGTGTGGTATTTATTCATAATTTGGTTACCAAATCTCATGCGTGCAATGCACGTGTACCTTACTAGTATCCATAGGCTTTCAAATATGTTTGCATAGTATAGCACTCATGGACCATTGTTTCTGGGTCAATCCTCTCCTCCCTCATACATGCAATTACATGCCCACAGGGTATTCCTGACAGTTGCCACCTCCTACATCCACACTTGTGCAAGTTGAGGTCCACATTGTAGCTTGAGTTTCTAGACATTACCTTGAAAAGTTCTTGTCCAACACCAGCAACATGACAGTTAGCTACATATCAGTATTTTTGTCCAGTTTTTTGAGGATCTTTGAAAAATTCTACTTCCTGTCCATTTTTCCACCGCCTCTCTTTGGTTGCTTTGTATTCTGTGCATCAGCTTATAGAAACATTTTCTAACATTGACAGCACAACCATCTCTCTAGCATCCAAAATGTAACTATGAAAAAAATGCACATAAGTGAGGTGTGTTTTAACTGAAAAGCACAAGCATATATCACTGAAAAGCTACATCACATATAAATGAAAAGCACAAACACATATCACTGAAAAGCACAGGTGCATATCACTGAAAAGCACATGTACGTGATAACTCAGGTGTGTTCTAACTGAAAGCCTACATCACATATCACTGAAAATCACCAGCACATATATAACTTAAGTCCAACAATAGATATAACCAAGAAACAACAACACATATAACTGAATATGAACAACACATATAGCTGAACATGAGCAACACATATAACTGAATATTCATTAAAAACTTCAGAATTGTTGCTCAGTGATATATCACATTTACTGAATTCACTGAAAAATGCTTTCACCCATGTCTTTGGATCCAATCTCTCGGTCAAGTGAAAAGCTACAACACTATGGTCATCCATATTCCGACAATTTGCTCTCCACTTAATTTTGTTAGTAGGCCTTGCAATGGCCCACAAGTCTTGTTTTAGCACTTCTCCTTTTGTGCTTCTCATGGAAGTTCTGGTAAATGTGCCTCAGACAAAACATGTGCTTTGCATCTGGCCACACTTTTTTGATTGCATTTATTAACCCCTCATCATGGCAAAGCAAACAGTGAGTAACAACAAGAAGTGATGGCAAAGTAAACAATGTGTAACAATAAAAAGTGATGGCAAAGCAATGTATCCATACCTTCTGCCTGTCACTCATGATTGTGAAAGGTGCAACATTTATGATATTAAGATCATCTCTTAGAGTGGTTAAAACCTATTCCCGATCACTGGTGCACTCAATTTCAACCCAACCCATGGCTATAGGGTAGATACAATCATTAGGATCTATGCTAACAGCAGTCAGCAACACCCCTTGTACTTTGTCTTCATATGACATCCAACAACAAATATAATAGGTCTGCAACCCTCCAGCCAACCTTGTTTACATGGATCATCAGACCAATACAGTGATTTCAGACGTTTTCTGCCCATTTGATAGTCTTGGTCTGTCACAACTTGAGTGGACACAAGAAATGTGGATCAAGCGTTACATGTCCATAGTTCCTGCCCATAGTCCCACAACATACTAAATTGTTCATCCGCATAACCATGAATTATCTTCAAAGCTGGTTTCCCAGCCCTAGCTAACTTCCATGTGTTTGGTGTAATATTCAGTTTCTTTGCTGTTGGAGATATGCCCTAGAGGCAATCATGTATGATGATATTTCCTATGTGTTTATGAATAAAGATAGTCCTTGGACATTATCAATCATGTGTATCAACAAGTACGTGACTTGTTTGTGGGACTATGCATTGTATGATGACTGTCCTAAAAGGTCCCTAGCCGAAAGAGTTGTGTGGGCGCGCAGCCGACTAGACTAGCATATGACATGGTCGATGGCTCGGTCTCACTAGCCATGGAGCATTGGATGCTAACCAGATAATATGGACTTGCAAAGGTCTGGTCAGATTCGACGTAGTCGGATCCGAGACGAGATAAGGTCCGAGTCGGATAGACCCAACTATGAGACGCAGCGATATGTCATCGGTGAGTCTCTAGTACAACATACGTTCTATGTCCTAAGACCTGAGTTGTCGCATGTACTCGAGATGGTGGCGGACTTGCTTTGGCCGACCAAACGCTACTCCGTGACTGGGTAGTTACAAAGGTAGGTTTCGGGCTTTGTCCAGCCCCATGCTGCGAGACATGGTCGAGCAAGATGGGATTTGCCCCTTCGATCAGGAGAGATATACTCTGGGCCCCTCGTGTGATCCGACCAGGATAAGCATGGCCATGTGACAGGGATTATGAGATAATCCGGTTTGTGGCCGGTATCACTGGAACGAGAAAGAGGTCGGGCTAGCACAAGGATGACAGTCTCGCCTTGAGCCCAACAATATATATCGTGCGGCAAAGGGAACAGAAGTGTGGCACGTTGTACAGGTTCGCCTAACCAGCTTCATAGTCTGCTTGGTGGTCGGCACACCTTGATAGAGGCCGCTACCAACCGTGCAGGTCGGAGGTGATCCGAACTGTGACCAAGCCGACTTGAACCTAAGGGGTCGCGCGCTTAAGGGAAGGAACCTATGAGGTCGGTTCATAGGATACTGGTCGAATCTGATCCAAACTGGACTAGGAATGTGACCGAGTAGACTTTGGGCTTTAGGGTCCGTGCGACGCCCAAGTGTTGAGCCTACGATGGATGCCTATATGAAGTGGAGGTGCGGCACACTCATGCGGTTGATCGCTTTGGCGCTGCGACTAGGGTTTGCATGTGTTGCGAATAGCCACCTCCACTCGCGGCCGACTGTGTGATTGGACCTAGCAGTCTGCCTCGCGGTGTTCCTCCTGCATACACGGATACCGTTAGAGGCGGTGCACTTGCGCCGCTCCGGCGAACCTGTTCGTGGGATCCGATCGGCTACGTGGGAGACCGCCAAGGAGGAGGACTCTGGGAACGCGAGGCGACTCCGGGAACGCGCTGCCTCAACTCTACTTCCGCTGCACGGCACTGCGCGTCTAGTGGTAACAAACTGTGATCCATCTCCCGTAGCATGTTCTTGGTTGTTCTGCGCGTAGGAAATTTTAATTTGCAGTGGACGCACCCTACCATAGAACCCAACAGTGGTATCAGAGCCTCTGTTATAGGATTTGGATTCAGATCGTATGCATATTAGATATGTGGAGGCAGCAGATGAGATCTGTTCTCCTTGATAAGATCGGCTATGTGCACGGTTGATGTGATCAACTGCACATGGGGATCGTTGAGGCTATGTTTTCTGTCAATCAGGATCTATGAGGTCGTGCCACGATCTACCCCTACTGGTCAGTCATCCGCCTCGGGGTTAACAGTGAAACGTAAATTCGAATCGGATTCGCGATGATCGATAAGATCGGTCAGATCGGAAAAATCGGTGAGAGTTCAGATGTGATCTGTGATTTCCGAAAATGTCGGGCCCTGCCCCTTCGAACCCCACCCGCTAACCGGCTAGTGGGACCGCCGTGTGCGTAGCGCCGTGTATTTCATACCCGACACAAACCGGTAGAATGCGATTCTATGCATAACTTTGTTTTGCAGGTTTGATGTGAATAGTATGGCTCATGTGTATGTGATGCATGTGTGTAATTTATACGTGGCCTGTGTGTCATGTTTGTCAGCCGGCAGGAGCCAAAGTGCTATCATTATATTGTATAACGACCTGCGTGTCAACTTGTGACTCTATGTAAAAGTATTTACTAGTTATAGTAGTTGGATAATAGAGATCAGGTTGGTGGCTTGGCGTCCCAGCGTGACAAGGAAGATGGAGTTCCTAGATGGTCATCGGAGTCGGAGACGACCTGGAAGAACGTCCATGAAGGAGCCATACTATTTCACAATATATGTTTATTTGTGATTATTATGCTTCTTTGTTTCTATGCATGTTAGAATGATAGAATGATCCCTCATGAATATGAAGCAAATTTTGATCCCCGATGTTGCACCTTCGCACGTCAAGTACGTCTAGTAGTGGGCTCATAAAATTGGGGTGCTGCTGGATGTCCTTGAACTGAAGGGTTCGTGTCAGACACGGACATGCACAGCATCAGGTTAACTTGACAAGGCTATCAAAATGATTTTGGGCCTTGTGGCAAAGAAGGTTGGGAGCCGGGGTATGAGATACCTTCCCGACCGACAGGAGTCGTATAGAGATACGATTAGCAAGGAGTTGCTTATCGGATAGGTATGTTGGCTAGCAGTGATGCTAAAGCTCATTAGTCGCATGTGCCAGTCAGATCCTGAATCACCGAGAGTTTGCGGAGGGATGCTGACTTCAGTGGGAGTATTTTTGTTTAGGCTTGAATTACTCTACATAAACACATTGCTTAGTGATTGCATATTTTGTGTTGTAGATCAATGGCACCACCTGCTCAACCCAACTTTGCATTGAAATCAATTCTGGAAAAGGATAAACTGAATGGAACAAACTTTACCACCTGGTATAGAAATTTGAGAATTGTTCTCAAGCATGATAAAAAGGAACATGTTCTAGAGGATCCACTTCCAGAGGAACCTGCCGATAATGCTAATGCCACAACTAAGAATGCCTACCAGAAACTCATTGATGAGTCAACGGAGATCAGCTGTCTGATGCTGGCTTGTATGGAGCCTGATTTGCAACAGCATTTCGAAAATGTTGAGGCTTACAATATGATCGAGAGTCTCAAGAGCATGTTTTAGACACAGGCTAGGACCGAAAGCTTCAACGCCTGGCAATCCTTGATGGATTGCAAGCTGAAGGAAGGTGATCCACTGAGCCCGCATGTGATCAAAATGATCGGATATGTGAAAGCTTTGGATTATTTGGGCTTTCCGCTCCTGGATGAGTTGGCTACTGATGCTGTTCTGGGTTCTCTTCCGCCCAGCTATGGGACGTTCATCTCGAACTATCATATGCATGGCATGAATAAGAAGCTCACTGAATTGCATGGGATGCTCAAGGTGGCAGAGCAGGATATTAAGAAAGGCATGCATCAAGTGTTGATGGTGCAGAAATCGGCTAAGTTCAAGAAGAGTTGGTCCAAGAAAAAGGCTAAGGCAAAGGGCACGGAGACGGTAACCTCCGCCGCTGCGCCGAAGTCTGGACCGGACTCAAAGACCGTTTGCTATCACTGCAAGGAGACCGGTCAATGGAAGAGGAATTGTAGCAAGTGGCTTGCAGAGCATGGCAAGATGGCCGGAAATGCTTCTTCAGGCAAAGGTACACTTGTTGCATATGTTATAGACATTTACCTTGCCGACATACCTAGTAGCTCTTGGGTATTTGATACCGGATCGGTTGTTCATATTTGCAACTCGATGCAGGGGCTGGTAAGAACTAGGTGTGTGGCACAAGGGGAGATTGACATTAGGGTCGGCAACAAAGCAAGAGTTGCTGCGTTGGAGGTCGGCACGATGCAGCTCTAGCTTCCTTCCGGATTTATTATGGAGTTGAATAATTGTTATTACATTCCTGCACTTAGTCGGAACATTATTTCTGCCTCATGTTTGATGAGTCAAGGTTATCAATTCAATTTAAAGGATAATGGTTGTTTGATATTTTTGAATGGTATGTTCCACGGCTATGCACTCATTGTTGATGGGCTATTTATATTGAATCTAGAACATGAACCGGTCTGTAATGTGAATGTCAAGAGGCATAAGCCTAATGAGATAATTCCGACATACTTTTGGCATTGCCGGCTTGGACACATTAGTCTGAAACGCATGAAGAAGCTCCATGATGATGGGCTCCTAACTTCGTCCGACTTTGAGTCGTTCGAGACATGTGAATCATGCTTGCTCGGCAAGATGACTAAGTCACCTTTCGCAAAGAGTTGCGAGAGGGCAGCCAAGCTGTTGGAGCTTATACACAGTGATGTGTGTGGTCCAATGAGCACAACTGCCAGAGGTGGCTATCAGTACTTCGTGACTTTTACCGAAGACTTGAGTAGATATGGATATATCTACTTGATGAGGCACAAGTCGGAAACTTTTGAAAAGTTCAAAGAGTTTCAGAACGAGGTTGAGAATCAGCTCGGCAAGACTATAAAGCTTCTGTGATCTGATCGTGGAGGTGCGTACATGAGCCAGGAGTTTGATGATCATCTAAAAAGCCGAGGTATGGTACCTCAGCTCACACCTCCGGGTACGCTACAGAGAAACGGCGTGTCGGAACGGAGGAATATGACCTTGTTGGACATGGTCCGGTCTATGATGAGAAAATCAGATTTACCCTTGTCATTATGGGGATACGCTCTAGAAAGTGCGGCTTTCACACTTAACAGGGTACCATCAAAATCCGTAGACAAGACACCACATGAGATGTGGACCGGGAAGAGTCCTAGTTTGTATTTTCTAAAGATTTGGGGTTGTGAAGCATTTTTCAAGCGACTTATGTCAGACAAGCTTACACCTAAATCGGATATATGCATATTCGTGGGATATCCGAGGGAAACCTTGGGATATAGCTTCTACAACCGGGAAGAGAACAAAGTGTTTGTTGCTCGGAATGGGGTTTTCCTTGAGAAAGAGTTCCTCAGTTGGGAGGCAAGTGGGAGGACGGTCCGACTCGAAGAAATTCGAGGACCACTCGGGGACGGCTCAGCTGGTGATGAGATCATACCGGAGTCAGTCAGGGAACCCGTAGTGAAAGGGGCACCAGAACCATAGAGGTCGGAAAGATTGCGCAGAGTGCGTGATGTATTGTTGCTAGAAAGCGACGAGCCGGCCACGTATGCGGAAGCGATGGTGAGCCCAGATTCCGAGGCATGGCTGGAGGCCATCAGATCCAAGTTAAAGTCCATGGATGACAATCAAGTCTGGGACTTGGTTGATCCGCCGCCTGGCGTAACAACCATTGGTTGCAAATGGGTCTTTAAGAAGAAAACCTATGTGGATGGAAATGTTCAGATCCACAAAGCTCGGCTTGTCGCTAAGGGTTATGGACAAGTTCAAGGAATTGACTACGACGAGACTTACTCGCCGGTAGCGATGATGAAATCGGTGAGGATCATACTAGCTATAGCTGCATATTTTGATTACAAGATATGGCAGATGGATGTCAAAATGGCTTTCCTTCACGGAAATTTAACCAAGGACGTGTATATGATACAGCTCGAGGGTTTTGTCGATCTAACTAGCACTAGTAAGGTATGCAAGCTCAAGAGATCCATTTATGGGTTGAAGCAAGCATCTCAGAGTTGGAACATTCGTTTTGATGAGGTCGTCACTGGTCTCTGTTTCATCAAAAGCGAAGAGGATTCTTGTTTATACAAGAAGTTAAGTGGGAGCTCAATAGTGTTTTTTGATCTTGTATGTGGATGACATATTGTTGATCGGGAACAATGTTTCGATGCTAAACTCGGTCAAGGAATCATTGAATGGCAAGTTTTCGATGAAGGACCTTGGTGAGGCAGTCTATATTTTAGGCATTAAGATCTATAGAGATAGATCGAGGAGGCTGCTTGGCTTAAGCCAGAGCATGTACATGGACAAAGTGTTGAAACGCTTTAACATGAGTGAGGCGAAGAAAGGGTTCTTGCCACTCTCACATGGTGTAAGGCTAAGCGAGACTCAGAATCCTTCGACATCTGATGAGCGAAGCAGGATGCGTAGGATTCCGTATGCCTCAACAATCGGATCCATCATGTATGCCATGATATGTACAAGGCCTGATGTTGCTTTTGCAATAAGCCTAACAAGTAGATACCAGGCCAACCCAGGTGAGAGTCACTGGGCAGCGGTAAAGACTATTTTGAAGTACCTGAAAAGGACTAAAGAGATGTTCCTAGTTTATGGAGGTGAGGAAAAGCTCGTTGTAAGGGGTTATGCCAATGCTTGTTTCCAACCCGACATAGATGATTGTCGATCACAGTCCGGATACGTGTATGTCTTGAATAGAGGGGCAGTGCACTGGATGAGTTCCAAGCAGGATACGGTGGCCGATTCTACCACAGAAGCCGAATACATTGCGGCTTGTGAAGCTGCAAAGGAAGGTGTTTGGATCCGGCATTTCTGGATGATCTTGGTATGTTCCCAGCCTCGGTGAAACCATTGGACCTTTATTGTGATAATTCTGGTGCCATCGCACAAGCCAAGGAGCCGAGGAATCACCACAAGGTCAGACACATAGATCGGAAATATCACCTGATACGAAAGATCGTAAAGAATGGTGATGTAGAGTTATGCAAGATACACATGGATGCAAATGTTGCAGATCCATTGACTAAGCCGCTTCCACAACCCAAGCATGAGGGGCACGTTAGAGCTATGGGCATTAGATGTCTATTTAATTGACTCTAGTGCAAGTGGGAGACTGTTGGAGATATGCCCTAGAGGCAATCATGTATGATGATATTTCCTATGTGTTTATGAAT
Source organism: Triticum dicoccoides (assembly GCF_002162155.2). NCBI lineage: Eukaryota > Viridiplantae > Streptophyta > Magnoliopsida > Poales > Poaceae > Triticum > Triticum dicoccoides. The sequence goes on from NC_041389.1 coordinate 65,352,607, forward strand.
AAAGATAGTCCTTGGACATTATCAATCATGTGTATCAGCAAGTACGTGACTTGTTTGTGGGACTATGCATTGTATGATGACTGTCCTAAAAGGTCCCTAGTCGAAAGGGTTGTGTGGACGCGCAGCCGACTAGACTAGCATATGACACGGTCGATGGCTCGGTCTCACTAGCCATGGAGCATTGGATGCTAACTGGATAATATGGACTTGGAAAGGTCTGGTCGGATTCGACGTAGTCGGATACGAGTCGAGATAAGGTCTGAGTCGGACAGACCCAACTATGAGACGCAGCGATATGTCATCTGTGAGTCTCTAGTACAACATACGTTCTATGTCCTAAGACCTGAGCTGACGCATGTACTCGAGATGGTGGCAGACTTGCTTTGGGCCGACCAAACACTACTCCGTGACTGGGTAGTTACAAAGGTAGGTTTCGGGTTTTTTCCAGTCCCATGTTGTGAGACATGGTCGAGCAAGATATGATTTGCCTCTCCGGTCATGAGAGATATACTCTGGGTCCCTCGTGTGATCCGACCAGGATAAGCATGGCCATGCGACATGGATTATGAGATAATCCGGTTTTTGGTCGGTATCACTGGAACGAGAAAGAGGTCGGGCTAGCACGGATGACAGTCTCTCCTTGAGCCCGACAACATATATCATACGGCAATGGGAACAGAAGTGTGACATGTTGTACAGGTTCGCCTAACCAGCTTCATAGTCTGCTTGGTGGTCGGCACGCCTTGCTAGAGGCCACTACCAACCGTGCAGGTCGGAGGTGATCCGAACTGTGACCAAGCCGACTTGAACCTAAGGGGTCGCGCGCTTAAGGGAAGGAACCTACGAGGTCGGTTCGTAGGACACTAGTTGGATGTGATCCGAACTAGACTAGGAACATTGACCGAGTAGACTTTGGGCTTTAGGGTCCGTGCGAGGACCAAGTATTGAGCCTACGACGGACGCCTATATAAAGTGGAGGTGCGGCACACTCATGCGGTTGATCGCTTCGGCGCTGCGATTAGGATTTGGATGTGTTATGAATAGCCACCTCCACTCACCGCCGACCGTGTGATCGGGCCTAGCAGTCCGCCGCGCGGTGTTCCTCCTGCACGCAGGGATACCGTTAGAGGCGGTGCACTTACGCTGCTTCGGCGAACCTGTTCGTGGGATCGGATCGGCTACGTGGGAGACCGGCAAGGAGGAGGACTCCGGGAACGCGAGGCGACTCCGGGAACGCGCTACCTTAACTCTACTTCCGCTGCACGGCACTACGCGTCTAGTTCATATCATATTGCATGAGTTTATCCCTCTACATCATGTCATCTTGCTTAATGTGTTACTCTGTCCTTATGAACTTAATACTCTAGATGTAGGCAGGAGTCGGTCGATGTGTGGAGTAATAGTAGTAGATGCAGGCAGGAGTCGGTCTACTTGTTATGGACGTGATGCCTATATACATGATCATGCCTAGATAATCTCATAACTATGCGCTTTTCTATCAATTGCTTGACAGTAATTTGTTCACCCACCGTAATACTTATGCTATCTTGAGAGAAGCCTCTAGTGAAACCTATGGCCCCCGGGTCTATCTCTTATCATATTCGCTTTCAATCTACTTTATTTGCATCTTTACTTTTTGCATCTATATTATAAAATACCAAAAATATATTTATCTTTTCATACTATCTTTATTAGATCTCACTTTCGCAAGTGGCCGTGAAGTGATTGACAACCCCTTTTTTGCGTTGGTTGCGAGTTCTCAGTTTGTTTGTGTAGGTGCGTGGGACTTTTGAGGAGCCTCCTACTGGATTGATACCTTGGTTCTCAAAACTGAGGAAAATACTTACGCTACACTTGCTGCATCACCCTCTCCTCTTTGGGAAAAACCAACACAAGCTCAAGACGTAGCAGAGGCCTCACCGCCCCCTACTATTCCCACCGCTGGCCATGCCCTGCGGCGACGGCGGCCTCACACCGCAGCCGAACCAGTGAACCCTCGTACTCCTCTCCGCGTGGGCTTCCACTGCCACGTCTTCCCCGGCTCCGCGTCGTCCCCTTCCTAGGCCTCGCCGTCGTCCACCGCCGTGGTGCTCTCGGCGCGGCCTGGTCAACGTGGTTAAGGAACGACTTCCATTAGACGTGGATTGTACGTGGAGAGGCTGACAACTGGGTCCACGGCCGCGGCAAGGAAGTGCCTCCTTATTATGCAGAAAATAATGATTCCTCCACCTGACAGCTGGGACCCACCAGACGGGCCACTGTATTTCATGAAAAAAATGTTTCCCCCTGACTGCTGGGACCCACCATCTACATCTTTGCACGCAAGGAAGTGCGTCCGGGCAAAAAAAAATGATTCGCACCCTGACTTCTGGGACCCACCAGCTACATCTTCGCATGCAAGGAAGTGCGTCCGGGCAAAAAAATGATTCACCCCCCTGACTGTTGGGACCCACCAGCTGCATCTTCGCACGCAAGGAAGTGCGTCCGGGAAAAAAACGATTCGCCACCCTAACTGTTGGGACCCACCAGCTACATCTTCGCACGCAAGGAAGTGCGCCGAAAAAAATGATTCGCCCCCTGACTGCTGGGACCCACCAGCTACATCTTCGCACGCAAGGAAGTGCCTGACAGTCGGGACCCACCTGGTCGAAGCGTACACATCGTTGTCATTCTGGTCGCGAACGTGTACGTACATATATACTGGTCGATGTAGAGGCGCGCACGTGTCGTAGTAGAGGCGCGTATGTGTCGTAGTAGAGGCACGCACGTAGCATGTACACATACGTAAAGCAGCCAGTGTGCAAGAAAGAAAATACGGCCACGTATGTGTACGTACGGGCGGGGTCTCGAACGCCTACTCGTGCATACGTATGGCCAGGGCTCATGTACATGGCTGGGTCAGAATGGACAAATAGCGTCGTCGTCGTGTTCATGGGGAGGCAACGGAATGCGCCGTGTTCATCGGGAGGCAACGGAATGCGTGGGAGCCAACCGGCTGGGTCGGAACGGAATGTGTCGTCGTGTTCATCGGGGGGGCTTGGACGGAAGAGATGATGGAAACGAGGCCTGGCGTACCGCAAAACGGAGGAAACGACCTTGTGTTCTACCGGCCACATTCAAAACGGGATCCTGTTCATCGGGAGGTGTCTGGCGTACCGCAAAATGGAGGAAACAAACCTCCTACGATCGAAACGGGGGTCCTGTTGATCGGAGGGGTGTGGCGTACCGCAAAACGGATGAAACGGACCTCCTACAGTCGAAACGGGGGTCCTGTTGATCAGGAGGGGTGTGGCTTACCGCAAAACGGACGAAACGGACTTGTGTTGGAGCGCTACGGTCGAAACGGGGGTCCTGTTCATCGGGAGAGGTGTGGCGTACCGCAAAACGGGACTCCATGGGATACTGTTCATCTCCACCGTCGACCTCCTCCAGCCTCCACGGGCTACCGTCGACCTCCTCCAGCCTCCACGGGCTCCTGTTCATCCAGCCTCCACCGCGCGCTACTCCACGGGCTACTGTTCAACCACCCCTCCACGGGCACCCCTCCACCGTCTACTGTTCATCCAGCCCTCCACACCATGGGGTCCTGTTCATGCAGAGGCAATGCCACCGCTCATTGTTCATCCCTCCCCCCCCCACGCGCAATGCTCATTGTTCATCCAATCGATCGGCTTGAGTTAGCAGCAGTAGCGAAGGAATCACTCGATCGGGTTCAGTTAACTGCCATCGATCGATCGCTCGGGTTCAGTAACGCGTAGCCTGCAATGCAATCGCTCGGGTTCAATTAGAGCCCAATGCCTCGCTCAGGTTCAGTTAGAGCCAAAGCCTCGCACACACACGCGTATGTGTACGAGAGAAACGCGCATCGCTCGGCCCCCGACCTCCCACCATAACCGGGAACTCCCCGAAATTTTCCTCGCCCTCGCTTCTACCACAGTTTTTTCCATCATGGACGGCCCAAAGAATGTCATGCAGCTGCGTATCCGGCCCGCCCAGGACGAAAAGCCCATTTTCTGTCATGATTTTTTGTCGTAGAAGTAGGATCCCACCACATCTATGATGATACCGGGTTTTGTCACAATTATCGTCATAGAAGTGTCATATGTATGACAAAAAAAATTCGTTCGGCCCAAAATGTCACAGATGTGTCTTTTTTTGTAGTGTATGCTCCATTTTCTTCCTCCTCTCCTGGCATTTGTAACCCCCTGCGTCCGGAAACCTAGCCTTCCACGGAACGGAGCCTGGTGTGCCTCGTGTTCGTCCAGGGTGCTCAGGATTCCCGAGGGCCATTGTGAGCTCGTCCTTCTCTCTGTCTAGAATGAAAGTCCCTTTCTACGCTGCCTTGATATACTCCTGAAGCCTCGTGACGGGTATTCGCAGTTGCTCGTCCGTCCAAATGCACTTCCCTGATACAGGGTCCAAGGCTCCGCCAACCCCGAAGAACCAAGTCCGGCAACGGTCTGGCCGGTTCAATGTCTCTGGTTCGACCCCTTTATCAATCAGGTCATTCTCAGCCTTGGCCCATAACGGTCGGGCTTTGAGGTAGCCGCCTGACCCCTTGCGATGGTGATGCTTCTTCTTCTCAGCATTTTTCTTGTTTGTCGGTGAAATCTTCTTACTCTTGTCCGATGTCTTGTGGGCCACAAATGCGGGCCAGTGATCTCTGATCTTCTCATACCGGCCGGTGAATTCTGGTGTCTTTTCTTCATTGACAAATGATGTTTTCAGCTCATTCTTCCACCTCCTGAATAGTTCTGCCATCTTCTTAAGAGCATGAGACTTGATCAATTGCTCTTTAACTGGCTTCACCGGATCCTCCTCTGGTGGTAGGGTGAAATTTGCCTTAAGCGTTGTCCAAAGATCATCTTTCTGCATATTGGAGACATAAGACACCTCAGGGTCTTCATTCTTAGGCTTTAACCATTGGTGGATACTGATCGGGATCTTGTCCCTAACGAGAACCCCGCACTGAGCAGCAAATGCTTCCTTTGTCCGGATGGGTTCAATCGGCTTGCCATCACGCGCGATTGCTGTGATCTCAAACCTTTCATCCGAGCACAACTTTTTCTTCGGGCCTTGTATCTTTACCGAAGTTGTGCTCGATCCGGAGGGCTAGAAAAAAGAAGAAAGATGAGAGTTAATTAATATGTGTACATATGAAAACAATGAATGCATCAATTAGCTAGTCAGCACAGGCTTAACTAATATATATACCTAGCCGGACTCGGTTCTGTCACCGGAGCCGTCATCACAGTCTCCTTCTTGTACCGGCATTGGGTCACCGGAGCCATCATAATCATAGCCTTCTTCTTCACCCTGTCCTTCCAGACCATCGGTGTCATTGAGAAACGACAAGACGGCATCACTTCCTTTTGCGATTATGTCCCCCAACATCGCTTCTGTTGCTTCGTCTCGGGGGTGCTCCATAGTTTCTGCAAATATTTACAGCATGGCAATTATTATTCAAACATGCCAGATGGATATATTAGTGGCAAACATAGAACTAGCTAGGTAATCACAATAAGGAATCATATTAGTGGCCTCGACAATGCTTCAAGGGTTTGGGGTGGCCTCGACAACGCTTCAAGGGTTTGGGGTGGCCTCGACGACAACGCTCTTTTAACTTGGTAAATTTGGGTGGCCTCAAGAGAGTTTGTCGGGTAGGGGCGCGGCGGGAGGGGGTAGGAGACCAACATCGTTTTTCTAGGGTTTGGGTGTCCTCGAGAGTTTTGGTCGAGCGAGAGGGCCGGAGGGTGCTCCCATGGTACAAGTTATCATGGTCGAGAGGGTGACCCTCGACCCTCTGCCCTAGTTCCCGACCCTCGACCCTCTGCCCTAGTTTGTGATAAAAAAGAAGAAGAAAAAAAAGAGCAAAAGAAGAAGGAATAGAGGAGTAGAAGAATTTCTTCTACTCCTCTATGCCTTCTTCTTCTCCTCTTTTTCTTCTTCTTCCTCTTCTTATTTTTTCCAATGTCCCCCCGCATGTAAATGCGGTGGAAACACTTTATGAAAATGTTGTGGTGGCCGAGCCGAGCGGTTTTATTTTCCTTCTTCATTTTTTCCTTTGTTTTTTCTTATATGTTTTTTTCGTTTTCACTCTACATTTTCGTACATATGAAAAAAATAACGTTTCTATACAAAAGTGCACAATTTTTATGAAAAAATTACAACATCTAAATTAACTACACATCTAAATAAATATAACTACACATCTGAAATTTTCCTAATCTTAAAACTAAACTAAACATAAACTAAAATAATCTAAAAAACATGTAAAAACATCTAAAATTAGCATCTAAAAATCTAATAGTAGCACGACGCAGGGGCGGGGGCGCATGGCGCAGGGGCCGACGCCGGCGCCGGTGGGGCAGAGCAGGGGCGCAGGGGCGCGGGACAGGGTAGGGGCGCGGGAGCAGGCTGGTACTCACAGGGGGCGGCAGGGCACGGTGGGCGGCGCGTCGGGTCCGGCAGGGGCGAGAGGGTCGACGCCGTCATCGGGGCAGAGTGCGTCAGCGGCGGCGGCGGCGATGTTGAGCAGCCTGACAGCGTCGGTGGCGGCGGCGACAGCGACGGTGAGCAGCCTGAGTCGGTGGCGGCGGCGACGGTGACGGCGAGCAGCCTGATGGCGTCGGTGGCGGTGGCGACGGCAAGGTGGAGCAGGGGTGTCGGGCGGTGACGGCGAGGAGGAGCAGGGGCGTCGGGGGAGAAGAAGTGATGGATTTGGTCGAAACTGCTAAGTGATTTCTTATATACCCAGGGCATTGGTACTGGTTCGTGGCACCAACCGGGACCAATGCACCCTTTAGTCCCGGTTGGTGCCACCAACCGGGACCAAAGGCCTCTGCTTCCCGCACTAAAGGGGGGGTGAGGGAGTCCGGGATTAGGGGGTATCCGGACAGCCGGACTATACACATCGTTCGGACTATTGGAGCGTGAAGATACAAGACTCAAGACTCCGTCCCGTGTCCGGATGGGACTCTCCTTTGTGTGGAAGACAAGCTTGGCGATCCGGATATTGTATTTCCTTCCTTGTAACCGACTCCATGTAAACCCTAGCCCTCTCCGGTGTCTACATAAACCGGAGAGGATGGTCCTTAGAAGGCCGATCACAATTACAATCATATCATCATAGGCTAGCTTCTAGGGTTTAGCCTCTACGATTTCGTGGTAGATCTACTCTTGTACTACTCATATCATCAATATTAATCAAGAAGGAAGTAGGGTTTTACCTCCATCAGAGGGCCCGAACCTGGGTAAACATTGTGTCCCTTGCTTCCTGTTACCATCAGCCTAAGACGCACAGATCGGGACCCCCTACCCGAGATCCGCCGGTTTTGACACTGACATTGGTGCTTTCATTGAGAGTTCCTCTGTATCGTCGCTTCAAGGCTTGATGGCGCCTTCAATCATCAACAACACAGTCCAGGGGGAGACTTTTCTCCCCAGACAGATCTTTGTGTTCGGTGGCTTCGCACTGCGGGCCAATTCGCTTGGCCATCTTGAGCAGATCGACAGCTACGCCCCCGGTCACCAGGTCAGGTTCGGAAACCTGAACTACACGGCCGACATCCGTGGAGACTTAATCTTCGACGGAATCTGGCCAGTGCCAGGAGCGCCGGACAGTCACGATGAGCACGGCCTAGACCCGCTGTCGGGCAGTGCTCGGGATATCACCCCTGCAGCATCACCAGACCTAAATCCGGAGCAGACTGCGTGGCCCAAGGATGGGTGGATGGACCCCGCCCCACCGGCCACACATTCATTGGCGGTAGAGCCGAACACAGGCCTCACTTCTAAGGAAACTTGTGACTCCGGACCCCCGGACTCGTATCCGGTTGTAGGTTCCAGTCCGCGCGCTCCCGAACCCGCCGAGCCTGGTTTGGCTCCGGTAATGGGGTTGACCGTTGCGGATATCTTCCAACACTCGCCCTTTGGCGACATGTTGAATTCTTTAACGTCTCTCTCTTTGTCAGGAGACTCTTGACCAAACTATGTCCGGCTCGAGTGGGAAGCAGGCGACGAAGGAATTCATTGCCCACCCACCACCCACTTCATTGCCACGATCGATGATCTAACCGACGTGCTCGACTTTGACTCCGAAGACATCGACGGCATAGACGATGATGCAGGAGAAGAATAGGAACCACCGCTCAAAGGGCGGTGGACAGCCACCTCCTCATATGATATATATGTGGTGGACACTCAGAAAGAAACCAAGGGCGATGAGGCAACGGAGGATAACCCCTCAGGGAGAAAAACAAAGCATGGCCGTCGCCAGCGCCGCTCCAAGCCCCGCCACAGCAATACCGGCACCGGAGACGAAAACAATCCGGATGGTGCCGAAGATGAATATAACCCCGATCAGCCCACCTTCGAGCAGGCCGAGCAGGAAGATGGGCAGGACAGCCCAGATAAGCAGGAGACGGACGGGTATCCGGAGGAGGACAACTACATGCTCCCCTCTGAAGACGAGATTAGCCTCGGCAACGACGAGTTCGGCGTGCCTGAGAACCCCGTGGAGCAGGAGCGCTTCAAGCGCCGGCTTATTGCCACTGCGAGGAGCCTGAAAAGGAAGCGACAATAGCTTAAAGCTGACCAAGATTTGCTCGTGGACAGATGGACCAAGGTCCTGGCCACCAAGAAATACAAACTCGACCGCCCCGACAAAGGGCACGCACGGCATAATTCGCTACCCCAACCTAACCAGGAGAACCCCGACGTCAATTCACCGCAACGGTCCAAGACAATACGAAGGATGCACGAAGAGGCACCCTCAAGCCTCGGCGCAATTGTCATAAACGTCAATCCAGGGAAGTTGGTGCCAAATCCAGCAACTCCTAGTCTGGTCAGCGGACAAATAACAGCTCAAGCCTATCCGGCCCGAGCAACATACTTGATCAACCATGTGAAATTCATGGTACTCCTAAAAGGACGGCCAAGCACACCAATAGAGAATGCCGAATCCTCAAAACAAAGCGGTCAGTCGTGTGCCGGGAACAGGGAGGGGAGAAGTCCAACAACGGTGAAGTCAAAATATCCTCCAGATCATAAAAGTATGGTTGATCTCCCCCGATCACATCAACCGTCCGGACAATATCAACCACAGCAATTTAATTGCAGTAACTCTAGACCTAGTAGTCTGGGGGATCCATGTCACATAGAGCCCACGCGGATATGAAGCCACAAATAACATCTTTTAAAAGATGTCAGGTGCAAAAGCCAAAGTTTTATTGGCCCACCATTCTAACGGTTGTTTTCGGATCACCAAAAAATGCCACGCCAAAGAATAATTCTTTGGCACCTTCCCCTCGTACGGTAATTTTACCATATGTTAACAGGACGAACCACGTTGACTAGATTCCACGTGGTAAACCATTAGGCCAATCCCGTGTGATACAATCACACCTATGGGCAAGGCCGAACCCCGCCTTTAGAGCGGAAATCATACCGCTGACCGGAGTAACGAGTTGTGCCTGCCTATCAAATTTTTTGATATGACAGCCAACTATCCGGACACCAACGGAGGAGTCCACGCTACTTCACGGTATAACGGCTGGGCTAACCAGGTTCCGATCAGGAACCCTCTGACCAATCACAGGAGGATGTTTAGCTGCCCTCAAGTATTTGCTTTTACAAACTAACTTTGATGCAGAACAGGATTGGCGACGGGGAATTGATACGTCTCCAATGTATCTATAATTTTTTATTGCTCCATGCTACTTTATCTACTGTTTTAGACAATATTGGGCTTTATTATCCACTTTTATATTATTTTTGGGACTAACCTATTAACCGGAGGCCCAGCCCAGATTTGTTGTTTTATGCCTATTTCAGTGTTTCGAGGAAAATGAATATCAAACGGAGTCAAAACGGAACGAAATCAACTGGAGAAGTTAATTTTGGAAGGAAATCAACCTGATGGGCTTGGAGTGCACGTCAGGGGACTCCCAGGCTTCCCACGAGGGTGGGGGGTGCCCCCCTGGGCGCGCCCCCTACCTCGTGAGCACCCCGGAGGTCCACCGACGTACCCCCTGCACCCATATATACCTACGTACCCTAAGCCTCTGTAGCCACCAAAAACCAATCGGGACCCTGTTCCGGCACCCTGCCGGAGGGGGATCCCATCATCGGAGGCCATCCTCATCATCCTGATGCTATCCATGACGAGGACGGAGAAGTTCACCCTCGGGGCTGAGGGTATGTACCAGTAGCTATGTGTTTGATCTCTCTCTCTCTCTCTCTCTCGTGTTCTCTCTCGTGTTCCTCTATGGCACGATCTTGATGTATCCCGAGCTTTGCTATTGTAGTTGGATCTTATAATGTTTCTCCCCCTCTACTCTCTTATGATGAATTGAGTTTCCCCTTTGAAGATTATCTTATCGAATTGAGTATTTTATGAACACTTGATGTATGTCTTGCCGTGATTATCTGTGGTGACAATGGGATATAATGTGCCACTTGATGTATGTTTTGGTGATCAACTTGCGGGTTTTGTGACACTTGGGAACCTATGCATAGGGGTTGGCACACGTTCTTGGCTCTCCGGTAGTAGCTTTGGGGCACTCTTTGAAGTACTTTTATGTTGGTTGGAGAATCTGAGATTGTGTAATGCATATCGTATAATCATGCCCACGGATACTTGAGGTGACAATGGAGTATCTAGGTGACATTAGGGTTTTGGTTGATTTGTGTCTTAAGGTGTTATTATAGTACGAACTCTTTTATAGATTGATCCGAAAGAATAGCTTTGTGGTGGTTTCGTACCCGACCATAATCTCTACGTTTGTTCTCTGCTATTAGTGGCTTTGGAGGGACTCTTTGTTGCATGTTGAGGGCTTGTCATATGTTCTATCTATGTTATTATTCTTGAGAGAACTTACACTAGTGAAAGTATGAACCCTAGGCCTTGTTTCCTATCATTGCAATACCGTTTACGCTCACTTTTACCGCTCGTTACCTTGCTGTTTTTATAATTTCAGATTACAAAAACCTATATCTACTATCTATTTTGCACTTGTATCTTCATCTCTTCGCCGAACTAGTGCACCTATACAATTTACCATTGTATTGGGTGTGTTGGGGACACAAGAGACTCTTTGTTATTTGGTTGCAGGGTTGTTTGAGAGAGACCATCTTCATCCTACGCCTCCTACGGATTGATAAACCTTAGGTCATCCACTTGAGGGAAATTTGCTACTGTCCTACAAACCTGTGCACTTGCAGGCCCAACAACGTCTACAAGAATAAGGTTGTGTAGTAGACATCAAACTCTTTTCTGGCGCCATTGCCGGGGAGGTGAGTGCTTGAAGGTATATCTTTAGATCTTGCAATCGAATTTTTGTTTCTTGTTCTAGCACTAGTTTAGTTTATAAGAGAAAATTACAAAAAATGGAGTTTAGTTTGTCTCATACGCTTCATCTTTTTAATATCTTTCGTGAGTATGATGGAAAGGATAATTATGCTCAAATGCTAGAAGAAGAAATCTCTAAATTGTTTGGCACTAAATCTTTGAATGATGAGCATGATTGCAATGTGTTAGTATGAATTCCTTGAATATCCATGATGCTAATGATATGCAAAGCCACAAGCTTGGGGAAGCTATGCTTGATGAAGATGATATTTTTTGTCCCCCAAGCTTTGATGAGCAAATTTACTATGATGAAAGCATGCCTCCTATCTATGATGATTATTGTGATGACACGTATGCTTTAAAGAATAATGATAACCATGAAACGTGTCATCTTGATCTTAATTTTCAATCACATGATAGTTATTTTGTTGAGTTTACTCCCACTATTCCGAATCAGAAGAACTTTGCTTATGTGGAGAGTAATAAAGTTTCTATGCTTGTAGATCATGAAAATAATGCTTTAGGTGCTGGTTATATTGTTGAATTCATTCATGATGCTACTGAAAATTATTATGAGAGAGGAACTTATACTTGTAGGAATTGCAATAATGTCAAATTTCCTCTCTATGTGCTTAAAGTTTTGAAGCTATGCTTGTTTTACCTTCATATGATAGTTGATTATTGTTCCCATAAGTTGTTTGATCACAAAATCCCTATGCACAGGAAGTGGGTTAGACTTAAATGTGCTAGTCATATGCTTCATGATGCTCCCGTTATGTTTCAATTCTTATCTTCTATGTGAGCATCATTGTCATCATCATGCCTAGCTAAAAGGCATTAAAGAAAAGCGCTTATTGGGAGACAACCCAATATTTATCCTTACTGTTTTTGTGTGTCCACATGATTATGCTTCTGTAGTAATCATGTTTTATAGCTTTTGTTTCAATAAAGTGCCAAGTAGAACCTTTGGGAAGACTTGGGTAAAGTTTATGTGATCTTGCTGTGAAAAACAGAAACTTTAGCGCTCACGAGATTAGCTGCCATTTTTTACTGGAGAGTGCTTTTAGGTTTATTATTTTTGAAGATGATTAATAGACAAATTTCTCAGGTCCAGAAATTTATTTCATAATTTTTGGGGTTCCAGAAGTATACGTTTTATACAGATTACTACAGACTGTTCTGTTTTTGAGAGATTCTGTTTTCTATGTGTTGTTTGCTTATTTTGATGCATCTATGGCTAGTATTAAGTGGTATGAACCATAGAGAAGTTATAATACAGTAGATATTACACCAATATGAATTTAGAATGAGTTCGTTACAGTACCTAAGTGGTGGTTTTATTTTCTTACACTAACGGAGCTTACGAGTTTTGTTTTGAGTTTTGTGTGGTTGAAGTTTTCAAGTTTTGGGTAAAGATTCGGTGGACTATGGAATAAGGAGTGGCAAGAGCCTAATCTTGGGGATTCTCAAGGCACCCCAAGGTAACATTCAAGGACAACCAAGCAACTAAGCTTGGGGATGCTCCGGAAGGCATCCCCTCTTTCGTCTTCGTTCATCGGTAACTTTACTTGGAGCTATATTTTTATTCGCCACATGATATGTGTTTTGCTTGGAGCGTCATTTTATTTTGTTAGTTTTTGCTTGCTGTTAGTTAGAATAATGTTTTGCATCTTTAGGTTCAATAAAAAAGTCAAGGATAGCCTTTGCCATGCTTATTTTGCTAGTTTGCATGTTGCTGTTTGAAAACAGAAAGTTTACCGCTGTTGCAAAAATTCCCTAGAAAAGTCAGAGCATGGTATAATGTTTAATCTTTTTGCATACTGAGCTCTGATAAATTTATTACAGTGGGAACTTTAGTTCATAATTTTTGGAGTCAGGGAAGTATTAATACTCTTGCATTCTTTACAGACTGTACTGTTTTGACAGATTGCTGTTATGGTTGCATTGTTTGCATATGTTTGCTTGTTTAATGATTCTATTTGATGATAGGAGTGTTAAATATGCAGAGGCATTTAGTATGCAATGTTGAATAATTATTTTAGTGATTTGTTACAGTAGGAAATGATAAGGTTTTGCATTGGTTTATACTAACCTATCTCACGAGTTCTTGTTGAGTTTGTTGTGAATGAAGCTTTTGATAAAAAGAGAAACCATGATATGAGAGGAATTAAGGAGACACAAAAGTTCAAGCTTGGGGATGCCCAAGGCATCCCAAGATAATATTTCAAGAAGTCTCAAGCATCTAAGCTTGGGGATGCCCCGGTAGGCATCCCACCTTTCTTCTTCAACAACTATCGGTTAGTATCGGTTAAGCCTAAGTTTTTGCTTCTTCACATGAGTTGTGCTATCCTTGCATTGTAGTTTTCTTTAGCCTTGCTTGCTGTTTGAATGAAATATCAAGATCTGAAATCCTTTAATGAGAGAGAGCCATACACAAATTGGAATTTGCTAGAATACTCTATATGCTTAACTTATATCTTTTGAGCTTGATAGTTTTTGCTCTAGTGCTTCACTTATATCTTTCAGAGCATGGTGGTGGTTTTATTTTGAAGAAATATTTGATCTCTCATGCTTCACTTAGATTATTTTGAGAGTCGTTATTAGCATGGTAATTTGCTTAATGATAATATACTTGGTATTCAAGATATGTGAAACTTTCTTATGAGTGCGTTGAATACTAAGATAAGTTTGATGCTTGATAATTGTTTTGAGATATGGAGGTGATAATATCAAAGTCATGCTAGTTGGGTGATTGTGAATTTGAGAAATACTTGTGTTTAAGGTTGCAAATCCCGTAGCATGCACGTATGGTTAAAGTTGTGTAACAAATTTGAAACATGAAGTGTACCTGGCTTGTGCATCCTTATGAGTGGCGGTCGGGGACGAGTGATGGTCTTTTCCTACCAATCTATCCCCCTAGGAGCATGAGCGTAGTACTTGATTTTTGATGAATTATAAATTTTTGCAATAAGTATATGAGTTCTTTTGACTAATGTTGAGTCCATGGATTATACGCACTCTCACCTATCCGCCTTTGCTAGCCTCTTCGGTACCGTGCATTGCCCTTTCTCACCTTGAGAGTTGGTGCAAACTTCGCCGGTGCATCCAAACCCCATGATACGATACGCTCTATCACACATAAACCTCCTTATATCTTCCTCAAAACAGCCACCATACCTACCTATTATGGCATTTCCATAGCCATTCCGAGATATATTGCCATGCAACTTTCCACCGTTCCGTTCATCATCATCATGACATACATTACTTTTGTCATATTGCCATTGCATGATCATGTAGTTGACATCGTATTTGTGGCAAAGCCACCATGCATTATTTTTCATACATGTCACTCTGGATTCATTGCACATCCCGGTACACCGCCGGAGGCATTCATATAGAGTCATATCTTGTTCTAAGTTTCGAGTTGTAATCCTTATGTTGTAATCAATAAAAGTGTGATGATCATCATTATTAGAGCATTGCCCAAATAAAAAAAGAGAAAGGCCAAAATAAAAAATAAAAAAGGCCCAAAAAAAGAGAAAGTCCAAAAAAAGGCCCCCCAAAAAAGAAAAGGGCAATGCTACTATCTCTTTTTCCACACTTGTGCTTCAAAGTAGCACCTTGTTCTTCATGTAGTGAGTCTCATATATTGTGCTTCAAAGTAGCACCTTGTTCTTCATGTAGTGAGTCTCATAAGTTGTCTTTTTTATACTAGTGGGAATTTTTCAATATAGAACTTGGCTTGTATATTCCTACGATGGGCTTCCTCAAATGCCCTAGGTCTTCGTGAGCAAGCAAGTTGGATGCACACCCACTAGTTTTCTTTTGTTGAGCATTCATAGCTCTAGTGCATCCGTTGCATGGCAATCCCTACTCCTCATGTTGACATCAATTGATGGGCATCTCCATAGCCCATTGATTAGCCTCGTCAACGTGAGACTTTCTCCTTTTTTGTCTTCTCCACACAATCCCCATCATCATATTCTATTCCACCCATAGTGCTATATCCATGGCTCACGCTCATGTATTGCGTGAAGGTTGAAAAAGTTTGAGATTATTTAAGTATGAAACAATTGCTTGGCTTGTCATCGGGGGTATAGAAGTTGGGAACATCTTTCTGTGATGAAAATGAAGCATAGCCTAACTATATGATTTTGTAGGGATGAACTTTCTTTTGCCATGCTATTTTGAGAAGACATGATTGCTTTGATTAGTATGCTTGAAGTATTATTATTTTTGTGTCAATATGAACTTTTGTCCTGAATCTTTCAGATCTGAATATTCATATCACAATTGAGAAGATTTACATTGAAATTATGCCAAAGTATCACTCTGCATCAAAAATTCTTTTTTATCATTTACCTACTTGAGGACGAGCAGGAATTAAGCTTGGGGATGCTTGATACGTCTCCAATGTATCTATAATTTTTTATTGCTCCATGCTACTTTATCTACTGTTTTAGACAATATTGGGCTTTATTATCCACTTTTATATTATTTTTTGTACTAACCTATTAACCGGAGGCCAAACCCAGATTTGTTGTTTTATGCCTATTTCAGTGTTTCGAGGAAAAGGAATATCAGACGGAGTCCAAACGGAACGAAATCAACTGGAGAAGTTAATTTTAGAAGGAAACCAACCTGATGAGCTTGGAGTGCACGTCAAGGGACTCCCGGTCTGCCCACGAGGGTGGGGGGCGCGCCCCTTGGGCGCGCCGCCTACCTCGTGAGCACCTCAGAGGTCCACCGACGTACCCCCTGCACCCATATATACCTACGTACCCTAAAACTTTTAGAACAGAAGATAGATCGGGAGTTCCGCTGCCGCAAGCCTCTGTAGCCACCAAAAACCAATCGGGACCCTGTTCCGGCACCCTGCCGGAGGGGGATCCCATCACCGGAGGCCATCTTCATCATCCCGACGCTATCCATGACGAGGAGGGAGTAGTTCACCCTCGGGGCTGAGGGTATGTACCAGTAGCTATGTGTTTGATCTCTCTCTCTCTCTCATGTTCTCTCTCGTGTTCCTCTATGGCACGATCTTGATGTATCCCGAGCTTTGCTATTGTAGTTGGATCTTATGATGTTTCTCCCCCTCTACTCTCTTGTGATGAATTGAGTTTCCCCTTTGAAGATTATCTTATCGGATTGAGTCTTTTATGAACACTTGATGTATGTCTTGCCGTGACTATCCGTGGTGACAATGGGATATCATGTGCCACTTGATGTATGTTTTGGTGATCAACTTGCGGGTTTCGTGACACTTGGGAACCTATGCATAGGGGTTGGCACACGTTCTTGACTCTCCGGTAGTAGCTTTGGGGCACTCTTTGAAGTACTTTTAGGTTGGTTGGATGAATCTGAGATTGTGTGATGCATATCGTATAATCATGCCCACGGATACTTGAGGTGACAATGGAGTATCTAGGTGACATTAGGGTTTTGGTTGATTTGTGTCTTAAGGTGTTATTCTAGTACGAACTCTTTTATAGATCGATCCAAAAGAATAGCTTTGTGGTGGTTTCGTACCCGACCATAATCTCTATGTTTGTTCTCCGCTATTAGTGGCTTTGGAGGGACTCTTTGTTGCATGTTGAGGGCTTGTCATATGTTCTATCTATGTTATTATTGTTGAGAGATCTTACACTAGTGAAAGTATGAACCCTAGGCCTTGTTTCCTACCATTGCAATACCGTTTACGCTCACTTTTACCGCTCGTTACCTTGCTGTTTTTATAATTTCAGATTACAAAAACCTATATCTACTATCTATTTTGCACTTGTATCTTCATCTCTTCGCCGAACTAGTGCACCTATACAATTTACCATTGTATTGGGTGTGTTGGGGACACAAGAGACTCTTTGTTATTTGGTTGCAGGGTTGTTTGAGAGAGACCATCTTCATCCTACGCCTCCTACGGATTGATAAACCTTAGGTCATCCACTTGTGGGAAATTTGCTACTGTCCTACAAACCTGTGCACTTGCAGGCCCAACAACGTCTACAAGAAGAAGGTTGTGTAGTAGACATCAGGAATTGGCCCGGACACACAAGGGCAGGAACACGTAAGTGAACCCCCCCCCTAAAGAAGGCAGTTAGGATTCATTTCAGATCCACTCACAGCCCCCTCCAGTCCGGCCATGACAGGTTCCGCCAAAACACCTCTTTTCATAATCATAAATCGTACTCATATGCATAAACATATTGTCCTACTACAGTGCGTAGACTTAAATAACACTTACCAGCTGTCATTTCTCAATGACACCTTTTTGTCAAAAACGACACCCACGCCTTGTGTCACGCCTGATTATGCCAGGGGCTTCACGGTACGGCAATAAAAGTCGGACCACCTTTTCGGTCGCTCGGCACCCCGAACTTATAGCACTATATGCATCAGCTTCGAATCATGTCTTGGGTCATTGGTTGGGTTTGCCCGGCTCCCATGTTTTGGTACCTTACGTTCCGCCCCATCGGCTAAGGTAGCGCTGGGAGAACTACTGTGATTGTGTCCCGGTTCTGCCAGACGAGCACCTCAGTAGAGAAAGCCGAAAACCGACTGTCTTGATACAACAAGAGCTAGTCAGCTGTTTGAGAGGTTGTAAAATCCTTAAAGATTTATTCCGCATAACACCATTATAAATGCAGAGTGCGAGGGATCGGTCTTCCGATCAGGCGACAATAGAGCCCCTAGTGCGGTCTTCCAAACACTAGGGGCTGCGCCGACCATACTTGAATTCCTATGGCTAAGTGAGAGTGGTAAAGCCATATAGTCCGATTGCCTGGTTCGTGGTGAGGAACACCTCCTTAAAAGGACCCAGCCATGGGATAAAGCGTGTTCAGGTATGTCCCGAACACCCCCTGTATTTCTTTCATGGGGGCAGAAGCCGACGACTGGCCAACTCTCAGGATTTACATACACTAAACAGCCGCACAGGAAGAACAAAATGTTCAAACAAAACAGGCAATAAATAATAAAAGTGCCATTATCCCATATTACAAAGAACGGCATGAGGGCCCTCAAGGAAATATAATGTCTTTGGTACACTTATCCGCCACAAGGCAGGCTCCCTTCAGTACACCTTCATAGTACAGCTCGGGCTTGCGGTGCTCCTTACCCTCTGGCGGCCCCTCAGTCATCAGCTTCTCCGCATCGAGCTTCCCCCAATGCACTTTCGCACGGGCAAACGCCATGCGCGCACCCTCTATACAGACTGATCGCTTAATAGCATCAAGCCGAGGATAGATGCCCACAATCCGCTTCACGAGTCCGAAGTAACTGCTCGGTATCGGCTCCGCGGGCCACAACCGGACAACCAAGTACTTCATGGCTAGTTCGGCCGCCTGGTGCAGTTCGACCAGCTGCTTCAGCTGATCAATAAAGGGCACCAGATAGTTCATTGCCAAATACTGCGACCAGAAATCCCTCCCCGCAGACTTCTTCTCCCCGGTCCGGTAGATTTGGGCGGCATCTGATATACTGCGAGGCAGATCCGCAAATGCCCTTGGAAAAACAAGAATTCAGCTCGTCGCTTAGAGTTCTCCCTATTATCATGTACAAATGGCCATGAATACAACAGGCCTTACCAGCCGCAACCTTCCGGGCCTCCTGGATGTCCCGCACAGCACCTCGGGCTTCTTTCCGAGCATCTTCCGCGGCTTGGAGAGCTTGGGCAAATTCGGATTCTTTTCCTACTAAACTCTTCTCCAAGCCCTCGCTTTTCTTCACAGCTTCTTGGAGCTCTTGCTCAGCTGCGATGACCCTGGCCTCGTGTTTCTCACGAAGCGCCTGTTTGGCGGCAACCTTCTCGTTGGCATCAGCCACGGCCTCCTTCAGTGCCTCATACTCGGCACTCGCTCCTAGAGCATACAATACAAATACTTTTCACTAGGCACAATTACTCATTCATGCCGAATTCAAGAAAATGTTTCAACATACCTTGCTTGTCCTCCAATTGCTTCTTTACACGGCCAAGTTCTTCTTCGGCCCGCTCCAGGCTCTGCTTTAGTCTCGACACTTTCGCACTATGAGCGGTCGTCTTCTCTATAGACGCCTGTTTTCACATAAAGGGTTATATGTCATTTGCAAAGGCTCCTGCAAAAGCAGAGGGTTTGATCCCTTGTCCGGCTCTTTCTCTCTTTCGCCGAACAATGTATCAGGGGCTACTACTCATACTATGACGATTCCTCAAAGGTTTCTTAGAAAACATACCTCAAAGGCCTTTATAAGCCCAAGGCAAGACTCATTCAGCCCGCTCTCGGCGGACTGAATCTTTTCAATCACCGCACCCATGAGGGTCCGATGTTCATTAAGGATAGACGCGCTCTTTAACGTTGTCGATAGACAGCCAGGAATCTCTGCTTGGACGGAGGTTGCCGGCAAAGTAGGCAAGCCTCCCACCGTCGAGGATGGCTGCTCCCCGATCCTGGAGCCTTAGAGGTCTCCAAGACCTTGTCCGGCTGTGGTCTGAACCCGAGATCGTCCCCACCGTCGATATGCCGGGAGGCCGCCGCCCCCGTGTGTCTGGCCCTAGAAACATGCCTCCCCTGGTCCGGGCCTCATTGAGACGACACCTCGGTGTCGCGCTTGGACTTCGGGGAAGGGGCCTCTGGAGGCGTCTCGCTCGCCAAAGCGTCTGAGCTCAGCGAATCCTCCGATGAGGACTGTCCGGCGCGAGACCTCTCCGGGCTGTATAACATATGGCGACAGTTAAAACTACTATACCCAAAATGACCCTGGACGCATATGCGTGTTCGGATGTCGGGTACTTACGACTTTCCCAGGGGCTGGGCCCTGGGATCCCACTCCGGGCTGTTATCGGTAGCCGTGGTGGATGCCTCTAGGAGGGAACCTCTCCCCCTCTTGGGTGATCCGGCCTCCAGGGACAGGGAAGCCGACCTCTTCTTCCCACCTCCAGAGTGAGGCTCGTCCTCCTCTGCTTCCTCCTCTTCGTCTTCGGAAGAAGGATCGCCGCCGGAGTCTTCGGATTTTGAGTCTGAAGCCTCGCGGCGACGAAGGCCGCTCCGGGTCTTTTTGACCTTCTTGGAGGCCTCTTTCTTTGGCGCCTTGTAAGGCGCGGGGACCAGCATCTTCGTCAGAAGAGGTCCGGCCGGTTCCTCCGGCAGCGGGCCCGGACATTGTATCCGCTCCACCTTTTTATCCATCCCTGGAGTCATGATAAGGCATGATAAAAATGTCTCCCTCAAGACATGCCAACTGAAGCATGGATAGACAGAGCGTCGCTATAACTTACCGGGCTCGCAAAATGGGATAATTGATACCCACGGTCCTCGGCGAAGCCCGGCCATGATTTGCCGGACTTAAAGAACACCTTCCAGATATCCTTGTGGGAGGAATCATAAAGCTCCCGAAGGGTTTGGTGCTCGGTTGGGTCATATTCCCACAGGTTACAGGCTCGACACTGGCAAGGGAGAACCAGGTGAACTAACATCACCTGGACTACGTCGACGAGCTTGACGTCCTTGTCGACCACACTTTGGACGCGCGTCTGGAGCAATGACAGCTCATCGGACGAGGACCAGTTCGGGCCCTTCTTGGGCCCGGATGTGAGCCGTAGGGGGGCTCCGGATCTGAACTCGGGAGCTGCAGACCACTTCTTGCCGCGCGGTTCGGTGATATAGAACCACCGCTGCTGCCACTCCTTGACGGAGTCATTGAATGCACCCGTCGGCCAAACAACCTTGGGCATCTTGCTCACCATGGCACTGCCGCACTCTGCGTGCTCTCCACTCACCACCTTGGGCTTCACATTGAAAATCTTCAGCCACAGGCCGAAATGAGGTGAAATCCGGAGAAAAGCCTCGCACACGACGATGAACGTCGAGATATTGAGAAAAGAATTGGGGGAAAGATCATGAAAATCAATCCCATAGTAGTACATGACTCCGCGAACAAATGGGTGAAGGGGAAACCCAAGCCCGCGGACAAAATGGGGAAGAAACACGACTCTCTCGTGAGGCTCCGGAGTAGGGACGACTTGTCCCGCCGGTGGGAGACGGTGGCTGATCTTCTTGGCCAGGTACCCGGCCTCCCGGAGCCTCTTGATATGCCTCTCCTAGACGGTAGAGGCCATCCATTTGCCTCCTGCTCCGGATCCGGACATCTTTGGAAAACCTCTCTTCGATGGAAAGGAAGAAGGCTTGGGCGTTAGGGCTCGAACAAAGGAGAATGGGCTAGCGGAAGGAGAAGGCGTGGGTAAAGAGGAAGAGACCTTATCTCTTTATAGAGACGGTGAAAGCTTTTTGCGCCTCCCCACTTGCCTGGTGAACCCGCTCGTTTCCCACTCGCCGTGATTAGCGGCGCGGTTGGATTACCCATACCCGTATTGATGAGAATCCCATAATAAGGGGACACGATCTCTGCTATGGCAAAACGTGCAGAGGAAACCGCCTCGCAATATGCGCTACGGCTGGTTGTGGGAGAGTGGTTTGCATAATGGCCCGACCGTAATGACATGACACGTTGTCAGCAGATTACGTTTGTGAAATATCATTCTCTCTACGGTGGTATGTGGAGATCATTTTGCAGATCCGGACATGGTCTATGTGTTCGATAATTACATTAGAGTATTCTGAGAAGGAACCCGCCTTGCAATGCCGAAGACAAGACTGCGTGCCAGACTCATCGTCATTGAAGCCTGGTTCAGGGGCTACTAAGGGAGTCCTGGATTAGGGGGTATCCGGACAGCCGGACTATACACATCGTCCGGACTATTGGAGCGTGAAGATACAAGACTCAAGACTCCGTCCCGTGTACGGATGGGACTCTCCTTTGTGTGGAAGACAAGCTTGGCGATCCGGATATTGTATTTCCTTCCTTGTAACCGACTCCATGTAAACCCTAGCCCTCTCCAGTGTCTATATAAACCGGAGAGGATGGTCCTTAGAAGGCCGATCACAATTACAATCATACCATCATAGGCTAGCTTCTAGGGTTTAGCCTCTATGATCTCGTGGTAGATCTACTCTTGTACTACTCATATCATCAATATTAATCAAGTAGGAAGTAGGGTTTTACCTCCATCGAGAGGGCCCAAACCTGGGTAAACATTGTGTCCCTTGCTTCCTATTACCATCATCCTAAGATGCACAGATCGGGACCCCCTACCCGAGATCCGCCGGTTTTGACACCGACAGGGGGCATTGGTCTCGGTTGGTGCCACGAACCGGTACCAATGCACCCCTTTAGTCCCGGTTGGTGCCACCAACCGGGACCAAAGGCCTTGCACAGCGCCGTGGTGGTGGGAGTTTAGTCCCACTTTGCTAGTTGAGAGCGTTCGGCACCTGTTTATAAGCTCGGTTGCCTCTTCCCTTTCGAACTCCTCTGAATTGCAGGCCTATGGGCCAAATCTAACACTGCTATGCCTATGGGCCTACTGGGCCTTCTGTGGGCCTGAATCCTGGCCCATGGATGGGTTTCTAGTCGTATTCAGGCCGTGGTGGCCCTGTAGGTGGCAATTTTTTTATTTTTTCCCAGTTTTTTTGTTTTCTTTTTTGCTTTATTTATTTTGTTTTGTTTCTACTTACAACAAAATACTTATTTGTTTTATTTTATTTTGTTTGTAATTACTTATTTATTTTATTTTATTATAATTCTTTCTGCTATTAAAGTTTCTAACAAAAAAAGTTCTTTATGAAAATTCTTTTTGCTTTTAATGATTTTGAACAGAAAATACTTTGATAATTTTAGTTGCATCAACTTTATATAATTTTAGTTTCAATAATACTAGAGGTTGCTTATAATGTTTTGAATAGAAAATACTTTGATCATTTTAGTTTCATAAATTTTATTTATCTTATTAAAGTTTATTTTATTTTATTTTGTTTCTACTTATATATTTTATTAAAGTTTATATTATTTTGTTTCAAATTACTTATTTATTTTATTTTATGATAATTCTTTTTGCTATTAAAGTTTGCAACAAAAAAGTTATTTATGAACTCTGAAACAAAGGGATTTCATACGGAAAATCGTCCGTTACAAAGGGATTTCATTTTTGTTATCAGGGTTTTCATACAGAAACTCGTCTGTTACAAAGGAATTTCATTTTTTTGAATTTATTTGAACTCCATAGTTTTTCTGTGTTCAAAATGCACCATTCAAAGCCACATCATCAATTTTGAACCCTTTCTGACTTCATTTGTTATTTTTCATGCATTTACTGATTATTTTGAACTATAAGACCATGAAATTGAAAAGCATTTGAAATGAACTCTTAAAAGGTTGAAAGTTCACATGGTATCATCATTTCACCCACATAGCATATGCAAGAAAGTAGAGAGGGTTACGGCAAAAATTGGATGCACTTCGTGTACAAAACGAACAATCTCTTTCGAAGTATCACGGTTTCATACGGAAACTCGTCTGTTACAAAGGGATTTCATTTTTTTGAACTTATTTGAACTCCATAGTTTTTCTGTGTTCAAATAGCACCATTCAAAGCCACATTATCAATTTTGAACCCTTTCTGACTTCATTTGTTATTTTTCATGCATTTACTGATTATTTTGAGCTATAAGACCATGAAATTGAAAAGCATTTGAAATGAACTCTGGAAAGGTTGAAAGTTGGCATGGTATCATCATTTCACCCACATAGCATGTGTAAGAAAGTAGAGAGGGTTACGACAAAAAGTGGATGCACTTCGTGTACAAAACGGACAAGCTCTTTCGAAGTATCAGGGTTTCATACGGAAACTCGTCTGTTACAAAGGGATTTCATTTTTTTGATTTTTTTTGAACTCCATAGTTTTTCTGTGTTCAAAATGCACCATTCAAAGCCACATCATCAATTTTGAACCCTTTCTGACTTCATTTGTTATTTTTCATGCATTTACTGATTATTTTGAGCTATAAGACCATGAAATTGAAAAGCATTTGAAATGAACTCTAAAAAGGTTGAAAGTTGGCATGGTATCATCATTTCACCCACATAGCATGTGCAAGAAAGTAGAGAGGGTTACGCTAAAAACTGGATGCACTTCGTGTACAAAACAGACAATCTCTTTCGAAGTATCAGGGTTTCATATGGAAACTCGTCTGTTACAAAGGGATTTCATTTTTGTTATCGGGGTTTCATACGGAAACTCGTCTGTTACAAAGGGATTTCATTTTTTTGAACTTATTTGAACTCCATAGTTTTTCTGTGTTCAAAATGCACCATTCAAAGCCACATCATCAATTTTGAACCCTTTCTGACTTCATTTGTTATTTTTCATGCATCTACTGATTATTTTGAGCTATAAGACCATGAAATTGAAAAGCATTTGAAATGAACTCTGAAAAGGTTGAAAGTTGGCATGGTATCATCATTTCACCCACATAGCATGTTCAAGAAAGTAGAGAGGGTTACGGGAAAAACCGGATGCACTTCGTGTACAAAACAGACAATCCCTTTCGAAGTATCAGGGTTTCATACGGAAACTCGTCTGTTAGAAAGGGATTTCATTTTTGTTATCGGAGTTTCATACGGAAACTCGTCTGTTACAAAGAGATTTCATTTTTTGAACTTATTTGAACTCCATAGTTTTTCTGTGTTCAAAATGCACCATTCAAAGCCACATCATCAATTTTGAACCCTTTCTGACTTCACTTGTTATTGTTCATGCATTTACTGATTATTTTGAGCTATAAGACCATGAAATCGAAAAGCATTTGAAATGAACTCTGAAAAGGTTGAAAGTTGGCATGGTATCATCATTTCACCCACATAGCATGTGCAAGAAAGTAGAGAGGGTTACATCAAAACTGGATGCACTTCGTGTACAAAACAGACAATCTCTTTCGAAGTATCAGGGTTTCATACGGAAACTCGTCTGTTACAAAGGGATTTCATTTTTTGAACTTATTTGAACTTCATAGTTTTTCTGTGTTCAAAATGCACCATTCAAAGCCACGTCATCAATTTTCAACCCTCTCATGAATAGATAAGTGACCAAATTAATAGAAGTTCATCATCACATTAAAACCAAAGTACATACATAGTTCTCATTGAACAACATATAGCTCTCCAGAGCATCTAATTTAACCATACATTGAAATTATGTAAAACATTTCAATGCAACAACAAATGTGATCATAATCGCAACCAAGGTAACAACTGATCCAACTGCATAATGATACCAAGCCTCGGTATGAATGGCATATTTTCTAATCTTTCTAATCTTCAACCGCATTGCATCCATCTTGATCTTGTGATCATCGACGACATCCGCAACATGCAACTCCAATATCATCTTCTCCTCCTCAATTTTTTTATTTTTTCCTTCAAGTAATTGTTTTCTTCTTCAACTAGATTTAACCTCTCGACAATAGGGTCGGTTGGAATTTCCGGTTCAACCACCTCCTAGATACATAAATTCTATGTCACGTTGGTCGACATATTTGTCATAAACAATAAATGAACCAAATAGTTATCAAAAGATAATATATACCACATCCGAATCATAGATAGGACGAGGGACGACGAGGGCGGATACCAAAACCATCGCACTATATAATAACAAGGAATAATAAAAGTTAGAAAATTAGACAAGTATCTATCTGAAGTAAGAATTTTTTTCCTTCAGAAAGAAGATACGAACAAGAGGCTCACCACGGTGGTGCCGGCGACGAGATCGGCGCGGGCGATCGACGACGGTGAAGACGGGGACGGGACGTGACGGACCGCTAAACCTAGACAAATCTTGGGGGAAATGGAGCTCGGAGGTCGAGTTTCGAGAGGAGAAAGATTAACTAGTGTGGCTCAGACATTTCATCGAACACCTCATGTGCATAGGAGGTGAGCTAGAGCACCCAAATGCCCTTCCCTCGCCGGCCAGAAAAAACAGAGCAATATGGAGTGCTCTGCTGTGGCGATGGGGTATATATAGGCAACTCATTTGTCCCGGTTCGTGGTAGAAACCGGGACTAAAGCCAAGCAATCTGTCCCAGTTCAAGCCACGAACCGAGACCAATGGTTGTGGGCTAGGAGCGAGGACCATTGCTCCCGGTTCGTGCCTGAAACCGGGACAAATGGGTCCATGTGAACCGAGACCAATGCCCACTAGGCCCCGGTCGCCCCCCTGGGCTCATGAACCGGGACGAATTCCCCCATGGGTCCTGGTTCGTGACTGAACCGGGACTAATGGGCTGGCTAGGCCCGAACAAAAGCCTTGTTTTCTACGAGTGTAAGGGGGATTGGGAGGTGGGGCAGTTAGGGTCAATTCCCCCCATTCCACCGCCACCTCCACGGGATCCCGCCGGCCGCCACCAATGGCGCCCAGCGCCGGTGATCTTCAGGAGGAGGAC
>NC_041389.1:65379610-65397579 GCF_002162155.2 Triticum dicoccoides
GAGGCCTGCAGGGGCCCAGGAGCCGGAGCGGAGGCCGGGTCGGTGCTGCTCCAGCGCCGCCGCAAAACGGCGAAGGATCCGGAGAGCCGCGGGTGGCGGCGTTCGCGGGCTTGCCGGGGGCGGAGGCGGCGGAGATGCTGGGGCCGTGGAAGACAATGCCTCATCCTCGATCTTCACGCCGGTGGCAGTGTTGAGGTCGGGGACGGTGGCGACGGGTTCGTTGGTCTCCGCCGGTGTGGTTGGCTCCTGCTTCACAACGGAGTTGAGCCACTGCTCCTCCTCTTCGTTCGGTGTCGCCTCCCAGTCCATCATGGCGGGCACAGGGCCATAGCCTGGAGGGGCGAAGTGCTCCTCGTCTTCATCGACGGGCGTCGACGTAGGGAGGTCCGGGTAGGTGAGCGGCTCGTCGATAACCTCCGGTTCCGATGGTGGAGTGGCCGGCGGTGGAGGGCACGACCCATACCCATGCACGGGGCAGAAATCGCGGGCAGGGCAAGGGCCGAATCCGTGCACCGGATAGAAGGCCACGCCTGCGTCCATGCCATTGCCGAAGAAGATCCCCGGCGGTGGCGGGGCTTGGGCAGTGTCGAAGAACTCCTCCTTGCCCAGGAACGGGGCTGCAGCCTCGGCATGAGCCCAGTCCATTGGCGGAGCGACGAAGGCCGGCATCGGGGGTGCCTGGTAGGCGTGGTGGGCGGCGACAGATGGGTTGCTTGGTCCTGCCTGCTCTGCGGCGGCGGGGCCAGGGTGATCATGACGACCACATCGACCACGGCGACCACGGCGGCCGTTGCCTGGGCCCCAATGGCGAGGAACACCAGCATTGTGGCGTCTGGCAGATCGACGAATCTCCCGTCCAATTAATCGAACAAGGGCACATGCGATTCTATGCAGGTTCATCCCTGCCATCTTACCTTCTCGTCCCGTCCTTTTCGTGCTCTGTTGGTCGAGGCTAGCGTGCTGATAACGTGTAAGAGTTTGTGAGAAACTTGTGTTTCTTGATTCTAGGCAAAGCCCTATTTATACAAGGATTTGGGGTGCCTCCGGAGAGGCGTCCGTTTACAATAGGCGCCTGTGGCGCGAGAAGACGCCCGTACGGACGTTCGCGTCCATACGGCGCTTTGGACACACGTACGACTCTTAGCACTAATGACATCGCTTTATTCTTAACACCTACGTCGGTTCTAGAACATGGGCCGCCGGAAGATCGTGACTTGTGATTCATACGGGCATGCGCGACACGCATAAAAGTTGCTCACGTGGCACTATCGCCCAAGATGTGGCCAAACCACTGAGGTGGCGTCAGGTGGATGGTTGCATGTTGATTAGTGATGTGGATAGCCTGCATGTCATGCGAAATAAGATAGTGGGGATGAACTATTTAGTTATTATAGATTATAGATATGTTTTTTCCTTCGTATGTCTATCTATACCTCTGCACCCACTAATAAAGTGAGAAGAGTTTATGTCCATCCGTCGAATGTTTTGTAGAAACCCCTAACATTTCTACTAACTAACCTGCAGTCCATCTTTAAGCCATAGAAAAAAAAAATCTTTTTTGCAATTTTTCAAAAACCCTACAGTTTTTTGGTAATTAATCCGCAATCCCCTTTAAGTATTTTAGTATTTTTACACAAAAATCCTTTATATTTGGCTTACTCAACCCGCAATTGTTCTAGAACAAATACTTAAAAAATATGTCCATATCTTTTAAATCTTAACTTCAATTTTAACATGTTATATGTGGAATTTGAATAGAATATGTAGAATCTGAATATGATATTATTTTACCCGTTAATTACTTTTAAAATAATATTTAGGATGCAAAATTAATCTATAGCACATAATCCGTCTTTCTTTCGTACTGGTGCCAATCTGGATTGCAAATGAATACCTCAGTAAAAAAAATTGGGGATGAAAGAAACCATCATAACCACACATGCACGCCTCGGCAAAACCTCACGGGAAAAAACTACAAAATTTCCATCTTATGCCCAGAGAGAGAGAGACCTTAGGATTTTCCATATTAAAACATGGTGTAGTTGTGTGAGAATGGAGGCCACTGTCAGCGAGGGTGAAAAGAAGGATGACCAGTAACATAGATGAGATGTCATGTTCAAATAAAGGACGTAGACCTATTGAGATCTTGAGTCATGATTATTGTGTTAAAGGCGTTTGGTAAAAAAAATCTTTTGTTGCAACACACAAAACACTTTTGCTAGTACTTCCTCCGTTCTAAAATAGATGACTCAACTTTGTTCTAACTTTAGTACAAAGTAGGGTCATCTATTTTGAAACAGAGGGAGTACCTAATAATAACAAAAGATCGTTGAGTTTCTCCAATTTCTTTGTCCATCATGTAAGTTATATAAATATCATCCCGTAAGTTACATTCATATTGGTTTATTTTCCTTCTGATCTGAGCATCGGATATGCGCTAGCGCTTCATGGGTCTGCGACATCTCATTTTTTATTTGGGCATGCTCCGCATTATTTCCGGTCGACGGTGAGTAGTGAAAAAAGCATGCTCGTGCGGGGATCAAACTCTGGACCTCCTCCCCCAGTCCCGGTGGCTATAGCCAATTGAGTCAGATTAGGATTGTGCTACAACGCAAGATTCATGACCAAATTAAATAGTCCCACCTCGCTCATTTAAACCAAACCACATCAATTTTTATACGCCAGGTATCAGTAAACTGGCTCCGGAATCAATAAACATAGACGAAGGTTGGGTCCCATAAAGAGAAAACGTGGGAAGAGAATTATGAAGGCTATGTTGGGAAAAGTGGTAAAAAAATCAGCCTACAATCAAGATTCTAGATCGAATTTGAAGTCCTTCGAACTGTCCCATGAGCAAGATCCCTACAGCTTACTCCGAGGGCGGCGGAGAGGAGCAGCGGTTTTTTTTTTGTTTTTTTTTGCGGCGACGGCGATCCGCCCGTGTCGCCCGCACTCGAGCGACGCGGGGATGTACCGAGGGACGCGGGGCTCTGATCTCTCGTGTCTCTTCTTCTTAATGAAAAACCAGAGCTCTTGCCGGTTTCTAAAATAAATTAAATATGGACATGGATTTTTTGTCAACTTCAGGATTCTAAATTTTTAACCCGAGGAATCATGCCGAGTTAATTCCAGAAGAATAAGTATGTGACGCTGCAACCCGAACGAGGTCCAGCGCTTCCTTCTCGTTGAGCTTGTTGCTCTGCTGGTGTTCCATGTAGTCCCTGTACTTGACCCCCCTGAACTCCAGGCCCAGGGGTGCCACGGCCAGCTCCGGCACTGGCTCGATGACGGCGTCCAGGCACGGCCCGATGAGGCTCACGCACGACATCCTCGCCTGCGCGCGGTCGACCAGTGCACGGTGGAGCACGCCCTTGTACCTTCCATTGCTCACAATCTGCATGCCATTCACCGACGTGTAAGAGTAACACACGAACCAGCACAGCAGGTTCAGATTTTTCTTGTCGTCTATACATACTAGTAGATCACAAGAGACAAAGAGTCGATCGGTTGGTCACCTCCAGCTGATCGCCGGCGATGACGAAGAATGAGCCGGGGATGGGCTTGGCGAGGAGCCACCGGCCGTCGTGCTTGACCTGGAGGCCATCGACGCCGTTCTGGAAGAGCAGGGTGAGGAGGCCGTGGTCGGAGTGAGCCGGCAGCCCGATCGCCCCGTCGTCGTCGTCCGAGTCAGCAGCGCACGGCGGGTAGTGGTTGCCGATGAGGATCTGGAAGCAGGACCCCAGGTCGAGGCGCTCAGCGATGCGGCCGACGTGGAGCCCCAGGCTCTCGGAGATGGCCGCCGTGAGCTCCAGCAGCAGGCCCCTCGTGCGCGCCGCGTACTCCGCGGCCACGCCCCGCAGGCTGTCGGGCTTGGCGGGGCAGTGGAGCTCAGGGTGCGCGAACATCTTCACGTAGTCCCGCCAGTACCTGGCGCCGTCGACGGCGGAGTTGAAGCCCGTGCCGACGCGCACGGGGTCCATGGGGCCGGCGTCCATGTGCTCCTGCTTCTGCTCTGGCGGTAGGCTGAACAGCTCACTGCACGCATCCATCAGCGCGCTCTGGAGAGCCTCGGGCACCCCATGGTTGGTCACCTTCATCATGGATTTGTCATTTTATCCAGACTTGAGGATCGATCTATGTACGTTTAGCGTTTGAGTAGTAATAGTATAATCGTACCATGAAGAAGCGCCAGTCTTGGCACGCCCGGCCGAGGTGCCGGACCGCCTGCGACCGTTCCCCAGCGTCGCCGTTGACGAGGACGGCCAAGTCGACGACGGGGATGGCGTCCTCACTGCACGTCCCGCTCGGTTGGCCAGGGGAGCTCGGAGGAGAGGCCATGTGCCGCGGAGGCGTAGCAGAGGAAAGATCTGTGGTGGTTTGCCGTGGCTTAATTTGCTGGCACAGTGTCTGTACGTCGTCCATGCATGGTTCCGTGCTGGACATGCCAAGTTTTAGCTGGTTTTAATTGGCTCTTCTCCAGATATTTTCGAGTGAAGACGAGCACACAAAGCCTCTTTCCACGCCGAGATAGCAATATAGCATACGTACACGTTAATGTCATTGTGACATTGATGGTTCTGGACTTCCAGGGACTTGATGTCACCTTCCTCAAAAGAAATTCATCTAGTATATATCCACACGCACACTAGCTATGGCGAGTTTCCAAACAACTGGAGTATAGTCTGACAACAGATTCTGAATAATTGCAAAGAATCAAACAGTACATCCACATTAATTTGGTGTCGATTTGAATCTCTTTCCAGTCCATATAAGAGAAGCGAGGCTGCAAGCAAGCAGCTCATCCGAGATGAATAGGTCGTACGTACCATATGATGCACTTCCATAACTTCCGCATGGTAGGCTTCAGAGGCATCAGGAGCTCCTGCATTACATTGTGACAGTACCGATCCAACTAAGCCACTTCATGACTGATCCCTATACTCTAAAGACATGGTGATGTACCGATTACAGACATGTAAGACAAGCTCTTTCTGGCATTAAGCACCAAAACGACATGCATCTGCATGGCAATGTAAATTAGAAGCTCTTGCCTCAACAGTTGGATAGGCGACGACATATGAAGCCAAAAGGTTCTGAGATGTGTGTGTGTGAAATTTAACGATGAAATACCTTGAAACATGAACTGCCCAAAAAATAGTCATGGACTTTGAGAATGATGGTGCATATGTTGGAAAGTGATAGATTTAGTTTTTCTTTTGTGTAGTTCTCATTTTAAAGTATTTCATCATGAAAATTTACACACTTGTATGTTATGTCTCTGGGTACATGTGTATTTCATTTTATTTTTAAATATGAATTTTGCATTTTCAAAAGTCCGCCTTCATGCGCTCGTCCTCAATTTGGCATTTTCGTGGAATGGCAACTTTTCAACTTGGAAAAATGGTAGAATGCCAACAGTCCAAGTCCACACCACGCCTCCAAAGCATTATTAGCCGTCCAATCACCAATTTTCCGCAGCATAGGTTGTCTTCATCACGAGCTGCACAAGATTACAAAAAGAACTGCCAGGTGCTCTCATTTTGATTGATTTTATTCGATGACTAACTTTTGAGAAGTGTTGCACACGGAAGCATGCAGACGTACGCCGACGACATGGCAGAAGATTCGCCAGAGACGTGACTATAAATACTGGGAACTCACTCTGTGTCTCGCTCCATCTACCGCAGCCAACCCAGTTCACTTCCCCTCAACATGGCGTCCAGAACCGTGTTGGTCGTGTGTGTTATCACGGCCATGCTTCTCCTCGTCTCACGTGATGTTGCAGGTGCCAGACGAGTGCATGCTCAAAACGAAGGTGCGTACATGTGTGATTTAGATGGTACCATCGTCGAATACTTTCTCTATTATTGAATGTATGTTGTCACATTTCAGTAATGTTCACTCATTTCAGTCCGTATGTAGTTTATGTTAAAATATTCAAAACATCGCATTAATGCGAACTTAGGGAATATTATTCATGTTCGATCCACGCTGTGCCAGTCTGGCTCAGCCAATTTAAATGGTTTCTACGTTCTCCCTATTTTCAATTATAAGTATGAAAATCTTAATTAATGTGAGAACAATTTCTAACCTCATAAAGAGACAAGATCCATAGAATTTATTACTCAGATCCATATTAATTGACACTGATTTAGTATAAAGTTGTACTCGTTTTAGTGCTAACCAGCTATGCTTCCATGTGAAAAATATGTAGATGGCGATGCCAGAAAGGTGGTGAAGAAGGCCAATCAGGCAAAAATGATCGGTGGCTATGTGACGGTCAAAGAAGGATCACCATATACTGTCGACCCTAATCATCCTCCGGCGCCATGTTACGACCCTCCTTGCAAAAAATAGTTGTGCATTTGACGCCATTGTGAAATGGTTATGTTGCTTCTATGTACTACTAGTAATTATGCACATCCTACACACCAAACCTATCAACCATTATATATGATGAAAAACATAGCCGATCATATATGTTACCTCTCTGGTACTATCTGTATGGAAGGTCATTGTATACATAGCGCACTAGCTGAAGATTAGCATACAACCTTTGCTATCAGTGAAATAATGATCTTGGAGTATAAGTTTGTCCGAAAATGGGACACATATCTCGCCATGTTACTTATGTGAGCAAGAGGTGGACATTGTCGATCGCATTCTGCTTCGACGCACCTTTGCGAGATAGGTATGGTTCCGATGCTTCTTGCGGCTGAGGATTGACCAAACATTGATCCCATCCAACGAGGCCAACATGGAGGGATGGTGGTGCACTGCCCGCAAGCGCGTTCCCAAGGTGCACCGCAAGGGGTTCAACACCATTGTCATGCTTATCTGTTGGTGTCTCTGAAAGCAACGCAATGCTAGAGTGTTTGCGAGCGGCGTGATACGCAATGAATGGGACACTGTCGATTGAATCTTTCAAGAATCGAGCCTTTGGAAGAAGGCGGGAGTGACGGGAGTGCCAAACTTCAGTGAGTAGTAGCGTTAGTGAGTAGGAGTGACCGAGTGGAGGTGGTGTTGCATGTCGAGCTATGGTACGCAACTAACAAGTAATCTCTTGTACGTAACTTTGTGCCTTTTATAAAGCTAAGATACGCTTTTACGTACTCTCAGAAAAGAAAAGAATCGAGTATGAGATGTCCGAATGAACCAAGTGAAATTTGAGGTGTGCCCGGTCATTGCCTGCGGACGGGCGCGTCCGCATGCGTTTAAGGGGCCGGATTTACCATATGTGGCTGTAGATGCTCTTATATGAACTGGAAAGAGATTGAAATCGACATCAAATTAACGTGGATGTACTGTTTGATTCCTTGCAATTATTCAGAATCTGTTGTCAGGCTATACTCCAGTTGTTTGGAAACTCGCCATAGCTAGTGTGCGCGTGAATATATACTACTAGATGAGTTTCTTTTGAGGAAGGTGACATCAAGTCCCTGGAAGTCCAGAACCATGCATGTCGTAGTGACAACTAGACCATGAAGGTGCGCGTTGCCGCACCCGTTCATCCTAAAGAAAATAGAAACAATAAAGAAAGTTTGGATGGTAAAAGTATTTGATGAAATCTCATTGATTCAAATTACAATATTTTGATATGGGTGGTGGGGCATAATCATCAGTTGATAATTAAAATTGATCCACAGATCAAACTGCTTTTGTGTTCACGATTTTGTTGTTCAAATTACAGCTCAAAATAGCTAATCGAGAAATAGACATAGCAAAAAATGTACAAACTCCAAACTAAGAAAAAAAATCTAGAGGCTATCTTCTGAGGCAAATATCTCCTCTTGCACATAATTCAACTCTCAAGATGAATTCTTGGGTCGAATATCTCCAAATAATTGGCTATCTTCTCAAGTAAAATTGGGATGCTGCAGTAGGTTACAAACGATATTCAAACTTTGGATCCTCAGACGTGTTTTGGGCTTCCAAGACAAAAAAAATTACAGGTACAACACCATTTTTAATTGAAAAGAGAGAACTTCAAGAGGTAATCGTTGTACCTTTTTATCTAAATCTAGTAAATAGTTAGCAAATCATATTGATGGTACAATTATGTTCATACGGAAGCAAAGTGATTGAGCAAATAATGACGGAAACAAGACATCCTAGATCAAAAAAGCCATACATAATGACAGACCTATATATCTGTTTTTAAAGAGATACAAATGTTAGTTAGAGTTTACCTTAATTGTATAACTTCTCATCCAGTTCTAGTTGAAGTACAGCTAGTGCAGAACTACAGAATATATACAGAGCTTACCATGAAATCCTTTTCGATACAGTTAGTTGTCATGATTCCTATAAATTCCGTCACTTGAATGATTTTTTCTCTGCGAAAACTATATGCAAATGTTAAGTAGAGTTTAACTTAATTGTGTAACTTCTCATTTGGTTCTAGTGAAAATACAGCTAGTACAGAACTACAGAATACATACATAGTTACC
The DNA here is from genome assembly GCF_002162155.2 of Triticum dicoccoides. NCBI lineage: Eukaryota > Viridiplantae > Streptophyta > Magnoliopsida > Poales > Poaceae > Triticum > Triticum dicoccoides. The sequence goes on from NC_041389.1 coordinate 65,388,061, forward strand.
AAGATTTTTCCAATACAGTGAGTTGACATGGTTCCTATAAATCCCGTTCCTCCAACTGATTCAAGAAAAAGGACCACAACGTTTTGATTCCCTTTTATAGTTTCATGACCCATTCCTTCAAGTCAGAATCTGTGAAGAAAATGGCAATCTTTGCAGGGAAAATTAGATATGTTACTCTCCGAAGCAGTCAAAGTATATGATGTGATGGCATGAAATTTTGCATCATTTAACGGGAAAACATTTGATTGATGATTCTGTTATCATCGTTTCTTCTCTTTCCGCCTATAAGAATGTTGTCGGAAACTGAAAGGTACCCGCAGCACAAGTTTCGTCACAGTAGTTCTCACACAAAATAGTTTCATCACAATATTACCACGAATAATTTTCTCTTTTCAGATCGGTTTTGTCTACATGATCGAGCATGAATTTATGTGTGTACAAGTAGAGAATAAACACTTCCTTCAAGCTGCAGTCAACACATTTTTTTCAGCATAAATAAATAAAACATGGAAACAAAATGGTCTCGAGGGAAAAACAAATTCATGTTGTACCAGATCTTCTGAAGGCAAGTGAAATTGGTACAAATGTTGAGCAATGGCTCCAGTTTGATCATTGGTTTCAAAATGTGATGGCTCACCCTTGGATTTAGCTCTCTATCTTTTGAGCATGGGTTGCAACCTGCAACTTTGACATTTCCAATATCAGGTGCTCTGCTCTTCAGTCAGAAACCAGCCAAAAGGCAAATCAGAAAAGGCATATTAGAAGATCGAGCAGGGGTCTAAGAAATCAATGAAAGAGCTCAATGAGGAGTGAAGGAACAGGGGTGGACCAACATAAAACCCCAAAAAAGAAGAGGAAAGTCAAGTGGCCATGTTGGTCACCGCTTGACAACACTTTGTATCATCGCCAAGCCACTCCCTGCTCCTAGATGACAGATTATACATGGAAGAATCCGTCTCCCCATCTATGGGAAACAGGGAACGGCATGGAGGCCCATGCACGCCGAGGAAAGCTGGAGAAGGACACTGACAGCGTGGGTCGCCGCTCCATGGTTGAAACTAAGCAGCTCGCGGACAGATCCAGAGGAGACGATCGCCGTATGGATGAAAAGAAGAAAGTACCTAGGCTGATTCATAAGTCGAGGATCTGAGGAGATGAGCAGAAGAACGGCCACATCACGCGCCGCGACGGCGCTGAGGAACCCATGAAGAACGCCGGTTCCGGAGAGACGAAGAGGCAGGGGATGAACGCTATGGGCCTCAACCATCCATTTTTGGGCCTACTTACGGCTGTCCCGTTCAGTCGGCCTGATTAATCAGAGGATTCCCAGGTCGCTATGCGGAGCAGCGGCCCTACTACGGTGAGCCAAAAGGACCAGAGGCACCGTGTGGCAGGATAGACCGATCTCGAACGTCATTAGTCTGATCTGACGGCCGGGAACGTTAAATCGCTGTGAGGGGTCCTAGGTAGCTGTGTTATACTGTTTAGCAATTGTCCCGTGCAGTTACCGCGGACCAATAGTCTGGTCGATGTTTCTAAGAAGCATGACAAGACAACCAACTTTAAGAGTTATACTATGGTGCGGAAAATTGCTTATAGTAAGGGAGTTCAAATACTCAGTAGTATATATTTCATCAAAGTCCCCTAGCTTGTCATTCATTTTTGAAATAGAATCACAACTTAAATGTTCAAATGTATCTCCAGGTAGCATTTCTAATACACGCTTATTGATTTCATCAACAGTATCATTGTTTGGACAAACAATAGCACGATTTCCCAAATATTGTACGTCAGAGAATCTACTTTGTATGTCAATGTACACTGCATGTATAATAGCATCTATTTTATCCCCTTCGGTGTTCACAAGGAGATCACTTGGTATTCTAATTTGGTCTTTATTAGCAGATCCACCAGCATCATTCTTATTAACTGTGCCATCCCCAATTGCTAATACCCATTCACTAAATTCTTTTAGCTCTTGTTGTTGTTCAGGAAGCAAACTTGGGTTGGATAGGCGCATATTGACATGTAATTTTAGTACACGCACAGATTTCCATAGAGCCGAATTTGTAATTGTTGCACCAACAATTTCAGACCGTGAACCACCTTCAATAACAGGTAGGATCTGTCGGAAGTCCCCCCCAAGGACAACGGGCACTCCACCAAATGTTTTTTGTGCTGACTCAGGATTTTCTTCCCCTAAAATGTCACGAAGGGTCCTATCTAGCGTTTCAAAGCAATGCCTATGTGTCATAGGTGCTTCATCCCATATTATAAGAGAACATTCCTTAAGGAGGTCACTTAGGTGTGTTCGCCTTTTGACATCGCACAAGGTAGTTTCATCAATTTCAATTGGAATCTTAAATCGTGAGTGTGCTGTTCTACCACCTTGCAATAAAAGTGAAGCTACCCCCGATGATGCAACAGCAAGGACTATTTTCCCTCTCGAACGCAGAAAAGACAGTATAGCTTTCCAAACAAAGGTTTTGCCAGTCCCACCATGACCCGAAAGGAAAAAGAATCCAGATTTCTCAGCCATAACACATCCCACAATTTCATCGTATGCCTTTCTTTGGTCTACATTTAACTTGGAGATTAAATTAGCAGAAGTTTCTAAGAGATCTGCTAGGTCATACGACAATTCTTCTTGAATGAGCTTATTAGTTTTACTATCAGAGTCTACTGACCGTGGTTGTGGCAGGTTGAAATTGCTAATTGAATTACCATTGCGCATGAATAGTTCATTTAATTCAACTACTAACAGATCCTGCAATTGCGCAGCTGGGACACAAAAAGATGGGTTATTTATAAAGTTACGGTACCTATGCTGGATATCATCAGTCATGTAAGAATAGTATTTGTTATAAAATGCACGCTCATCCTCTACACTGCAATGCAAAATGATTGTCACGAAAAGATGCCTAAGCTGAGCCGAAGTTGCCCATATTAACGCCTCATCAAATGCAGTGTACCATTCTGTATCATCACCTAATAATCCCCGAGCCGCACAAGCTTCTTTAAATGTACCGTATGTAATATTATTGAATGTACGCAAATCCTCAAAGCTACATGCAGCCTTTACAACCATCAAAAGCATCCTAAGATAGAAATGCTCACCAGCAGATGGATGGACATAGTATACACGGCCTATTTTTTCACCAGTTTCACATCTTTTTTTCCAGAATTTGTCAGTCCTTTCCCATATCCATTCACTTGGGAAATTGCAATATGTCAATTTTCGAGCTTCTGGAAACTTTTGGTTTGGAACAAACCATTCAGTAAGCATAGTTTTCTTCAACTTTTCAGCATTAGATACAATAGTTTCAAGATTTTCTTTTGGTTTGTAAGTAATAGAGTTCATGTCAGGTAAATGGATGTCCAATCTTTCAACTGTTGGCATTTTACAGTGTAGGGGAAATTCGTACAGGCGCCACAAGGAATCATGAGGGACCAAATGCCTACAGTCTAAATATTCTTGTACTTCATCTATTTCTTTTACCTTTTTTATCTCACCGCTAACTGGACCACCCTTGATAGACTCGAACACAATATGCGATCTGTCCTTTCCCTTGGTTACATACTTGAAAAGTTATTTAACAACTTTTGTTTTGTTGCACCACTCAACATTGATATGAGCCTGGTATTTTTTGAGTAGCATCATATTGTATGGTACAATGGATCTGTTATCAAGCCTAACACCATTTTTGTATATGTACCGCCCATCATCATGACGTCTATAAACTGGGAAACCTTGTTGGTCAATTGATGTCTCATTTTGAAATGACTTTGGATAATGTTTAGAACAAGAACCTTTTTTCATGCAAGGGCATTTATCATTCAAACTACCACATGGACCGTGAATCATGAATTCTTCTACCAATGCATATCCTAGTGGATCAGTAGCAACATCGGGTATCTCAGCACTAATAAGAGAGTCAATAATAGAAAGTGAATCTATTTTACTCTTGTTTTTAAGCCAAGTAAGACAGTGTACGTGTGGGAGGCCTCTTTTCTGGAATTCAGTACTGTGCAGCACTGCAGAATAAAGGACAAGTGTTATAAGGATTGGCAAAGAAGTATATGTTGTGTTAAAATAATTTTGTAAAGAAAGATACCTGCTACTACAGGTCCAAAAACCTTGCCTTTTTTAATATCATCAATTAGTTCATCTTGCTTCATTTTGTACACCCTATTAACAATGTCAGGACGGTCTGATGGGTATTGTCCAGGTTCAAACCGAAGTGCCTCGCCAATTTCTGACCATTTAGGATTGCAGGTAAAAGTTGTGAATGTATCAGGACCACCATGGACTCGACAAATGGCCATGGCATCCTGATAGTGCTGGACATAATATCTTTTACCTCCCGTAAAGGAACCTGGCAAGACAGTCTTGCGTCCTAATTTTTCCCCATCAATACAGCCCTGACCAACTGCATCACTAATGGTCTGAAAACTTGCAGATCTTAACTCATCCTGTTTTCGAACAATAAACCAGAGGCGGTTCTCTTCTAAGCAAGCGTAACAGTCAACCTGTAGCTGGGATGTAGCCCTACCACAGCATGTGTATGGGTTATATTGACCAGGTCTGTAATGGCAGCAATATGCGTAGTAATCTAGCATTGTAATTGTTTTGCGAGACTTTTCAGGTAATAGATGAGCATCAGTGTATTGAATGCCCAAATGAAATCCAGGATCACCATGTGGGAATAATATTGGGTACTGTAAGGGCATAAGGGAATGATTTAAGTTGGAGATGTAGTGCAAGCCACGTTGCTTGTCATGCACGATAATATCTCTCTTGAATGTATCAGTTGTGAAATCTCCAACAATCAGCAGAGCAATGTCATTAGATGTAGGTAAATTGTATTGGACATCTGCATCTGATTGAGGACCCAATATTCTAATGGCTACGCGCTGGTCAGGGAAGTCTTTTATTCGGTCCCTAGCAATTCTAAATTGCTTAACCAGTGGATTAACATCATCTAACATGGTTAAGAGTTTTTTTATTATTTTTCGATCTAAGCCACCATCCAAATCACCATCATCACACAAAGCACTTATTCTACTTTCAATTTCTTTGTCAGCATTTTGATCATGGACGTATAATTGGGCAAATTTGGGCTGCTGGCCTGTTGGGGGAATTAATGAACTAATCTTATGGTGTACTTGTCCGCTTATTCGGAATACATATGGACCAGTACCGTCATTGATACTTTTGTCTATTTGAGCGCCAAGAGATGTGAAATTAAATAGGCAATTGTATTGTCGTATGTGGTTCATGAATTCACGGCTCTCCTGATCTCCACTGAAACGCATCAAGCGTGCAAGGACTGGGGGAGGTGGCTGGAAGGCTGAAATTTTAACACGGCCGGCACTGCAGCAGCGGTTGAACTCAACATTTCTCTTTAGCCAACTACAATTTTTTATGGATTCGTTCTTCCCACCAGAAAGCTGCATCACAGTGTCGGCATCTAAAACACGGGGAGCCAAGATTCGATCGGCCACGGTAAGTAGCTGGAATAACCAGCAAGAGGGCAAAGTCAGATTTAACAGGAGAAATAGGTTGCATGATATATGGGAAGTGGTCAGTAATATGGTGAAACCTTTAAGGGCGTCGATGTACTCAACATCAAGGGGTAAACGGGGTTGTCCATTGGGATCAGATGGTGGCCCGTTGCGAACCATTTTTAGTTGCTTCCTTAATTTGATGTGAGCAGCACGATTTTCCCTTGCGTGTTGCACGGAGTATTGAGGGAAGAATTCATCTCCTGGTTTATACGGCAGTATAGAACATGATTATCAAGGTAAAGAAGATGCTGTAAAGCAGCACAAGTAGAGGTGAATTAACATACTCTTTCTTTTCGGCCGTCCAATTGAACTGTGCATAGTAAGTGGTTCGTTAATCCTTGCCCTCTTACATTGGGGCAGGACTCTACTTGGCCCGCTAGCGCAAGGTGGCTGACACGCATCGCTTCCACGGGATTGTATTCGAGAACGTTTAGGCATTTTTATTCTACTTAGGTTCAGCACATCTCGCAAACAGATTATACGGTATCTGAAAGAAAGGAAAGGATGGATGTGGCAAGTTGGAATGGAAATCAAACAAATCGCATTGAAATACAACTGAAATCGCAGTAACAAATAAAACATAATGATGAAAAAGCAACAGTATGTAAGAATGATTTAGATGTGGAACCTGTCCAGAAGCCATGGCTGCAATTGGGTGTAACGCAGGAAGCCCCGAGCAATTCCAACCCGGAAATCCCAAAAGAATGAGCAATGCGAACCTGCAAGGAAGCAAGGAAGTTCCGTACATATGAATACAGATTTAGGAGTAAGATGAATAGACAGGAAGAACAGACCTAAGCAACAGGCATGGCGGACAGACGACACAAATGGCAGGAAGGAAGGGATGTTGGGAGGCATAATATGTTGGGAGGCATAATATATAAGGAAGAACGGGAGGTTGGGGTAACGCACCAACAGGGCAAATTAATCACCATCATCACCCCTCAAGTTAATTACCATCATCACCATTATCACAGGAGTTAGACAGTGGGCGTTGAAGGCGGCAATTTCAGCTTCAGTTACGGGAGGGGAAGGGGCGTGTGCTAGAGGTGCAAGGTATGGAGGACGGTGCAGTACGACGATAGCCGGCGGTGGAAGCCTACGGCGCGGAAGGCCGCCGCAGCCGCCCGGCGGTGGAAGCCGACGGCGCGGAAGGCCGCCGCAGCCGCCATTAAATACGTGAACGCTGCAAGTCAGGAAAAAATGAAAACGGGAACGAAGGGGCTATGGAGGAAGTCTAGAGGGGAGGGGGTTGGACCGTACCGGCGGTGAACCAGTCCCGCAGCATCATGTCGCGGATCGGCGGCGCATCGAGGAGGGAGTGACGCCGCCGCATCGAGAGGAGGAAGACGGCGACGCGGAGGAACAGAGGGGAACTGTTCGTTCGGGGTCTGGGCAACGTGGGCTGGTGGGCTGTTAGCGTGGGAGTGGGAATAAGTGGGCCGGCCCAATTATGGACAGGAAGAAGAGGTCGCTCCGCGGAGCAGCGGCCCGCGAGACGGCGCGCGACGCGCGCGGGCGAGGAACGACGCGCGAATTTGATCTGGATCGTAGGTTCGACGATCCGACGACAGAGACAGTCAAAATCGCTGTGGAGGCTTGTAGCTAGCCTCATTATACTGTTTCTCAATAACGTGTATGTATGCTATATTGCTTTCTATCCGAAAAGAAAAGCGGCCTTGTACGTGATCGTCTTCGGGGCTGTTTGGTTCTAAACCTAACAATGCCACACTTCGCCATACAATTTTGCCACACTTGCCTAAGGTTAGTTCTTCAAAATAAGAGCCATAAGTTGGCAAGCCTAAGAAAATCTTGCCACACTTTTTGAGTGTATGTGATGTGGGACCCTAGTGTGGCTTGCCTAAGGTGTGGCTTGAACCAAACACCCATCTAAGTTGGCCAAACTTACCTAACCTTAGATATGGCAACCTTAGGCAAACTTAGTCTCAAACCAAACAGCCCCTCGCATGTGCCGTGAACAGTTGCTCAGACATGACCGGATGCGGAAAATATCTGGAGAAGAGCGAAACAAGCTAAACTTGCCATGTCCAGCAAGAAACCATGTAAGCCACGGCAACCACCTGCATGACCGCCACAGATCTTTCCTCTGCTACGCCTCCACGGCACAATCATGGACATGGCCTCCTCTCCTCGCTACCCTGCCCAACCGAGCGGAGCGTGCAGTGAGTAGCACGGCATCCCCGTCGTCGACCTGGCTGTCCTCCTCAACGGCGACGCCGGCGAACGGTCGCAGGCGATCCGGCACATCGGCCGGGCGTGACAACACTGGGCTTCTTCGTGGTATTTCCTCCGTCCGAAAATACTTGTCATCAAAATGCATAAAAATAGATGTATCTAGATGTACTTTAGTCTTAGATACATTTTTTTTTGAATGTCACCGGAGGTAGAAGAAATCCTCCCCACCTGAATTGTATTCATTTGTTGCCTATAGGCTTTGCAGCCTGATACAAGATAGGGCTCAAGTGAACCAGAAGTACAGGAGGCACAGAGAGGAGAAATAAAGCAAAACAACACACCAACAACACATGGCGAGGGGGGACATAGCACAACAAGGGGCACCACCGGCGCTCGTACTGCAGCGGCGAGCCGAGACTAAACCATGACACTGCCCCATCGACACAATCGAAAAGCACCGGGGCAACCAAGACTGCACAACGCCGCGGCATCACCTGTGTCGTGGGGTACATTCGAAAGGTTACACCGGGCCAAGACAACGCCACGGCACCTATGTGCCACCGGTGTAGCCGAAGGGCATCACCAAGCATAGAACTCCGCAAAGCACACCAAAACATCACAACAGGGAGGCACCACGAGCGCTTGAACTGCAGCGGCGAGCCGAGACTAAGCCACGACACTGCACCGTCGACGCAATCGAAAAGCACCGGGCAACCAAGACTGCACAACGCCGCGACACCACCTGTGTCATGGGGTACATTCGAACGGTCACGCCGGGCCGAGACGACGCCACGACGCCTGTGTGCCACCGGCGTAGTCGAAGGGCAACACCAAGCATAGAACTCCACAGAGCACACCCTAAACATCACAAGACCGGGGGATGAAGACAGCGCCATCAAGATGAAAACGACGGGAAGCGTCGCCGCTGTCCCGACCAGCAGCAGCTGGCCGACCATGGATTTCTCCCAAACCCCCGGTCACATCCTCCCCCCGAAGAGAGGCAGAGCAGCCGCCAATAGCGCCGGGCAGCGCTGGGATTTGGACGGCCCCAGATCCAGGTGAATCCAACCGGCAGCAACGCCGGCAGGCACCCTTAACGCCGAGCAACCAGCAGGGACCACTGGTGCAGAGCCCCTGCGGGTAAAGCCACGAGCAGCGACACCCACCGGGGGATCTGGGAGGTGGAGGGCTCCCAAGCGCAGGAGCCACGACGCCACCCTCGTTTTGGCAAGCGCGGAGGAGCACAGCGACGGCAGAACAGGCGGCGGCGGATGCGGAAGACGCGACAGTTTTGGATCTGCGGGGAGGCGTGAAGCGGAGCGTCCGGCCGACGAAGGACAACGGTGGCGAGCGGTGAGGACGGGAGCGGCGGAGGCCGGCGCAAGGCGCTGAGCGGGCGGCTGGGTCGCACCATCCAACCAGCAGGCCATGGCGGGAGGAGACGCCGCCGAAGCAGCCACGAGGCCCAGACACGGAGCCACTCCGAGGGTGCCGGAAGCTCGCAGCCACGACGCGCCATCCGGAACAGGAAGGAGGCGTCGGCCGACGCCGGGGAAGCGGGCCAGAGGACGCAGGGACCAGATCTGGCTGCCCCCGATGCAGATGGGGAGAGGGGGCAGCAGGACGAGAAAACGCGCGCGCGGAACGGATCCCGCCGCCGCCAGCCTTCGCCGGGCTTTGCCCAGCGTTGTTTTGCCGGCGGCGGCGAGGGGCGGTGGTTGGAGAAGGGGGCTGTGGCGGCGCGGCGGGTTGCCC
>NC_041389.1:65397808-65494278 GCF_002162155.2 Triticum dicoccoides
GGGGGCAAGTATTTTCGGATGGAGGGAGTGCGTACATATGAACCAAACGCTAAACCTATGTATAGATCCATTCTCAAGTCTAGATAATAAATATAAATCCATGATGAAGGTGATCAACCATGGGGTGTGCAGGGAGCTGTTCAGCCTCCCGCCGGAGCAGAAGCAGGAGCACATGGACGCCGGCCCGATGGACCCCGTCCGCGTCGGCACGGGCTTCAACTCTGCCGTCAATGGCGCCAGGTACTGGCGGGACTACGTCAAGATGTTCGCGCACCCGGAGCTCCACTGCCCCGCCAAGCCCGACAGCCTGCGGGGCGTAGCCGCAGAGTACGCGGCGCGCACCAGGGGCCTGCTGCTGGAGCTCACGGCGGCCATCTCCGAGAGCCTGGGGCTCGGCGGCGGCCGCATTGCTGAGGGCCTGGACCTCGATTCCGGCCTTCAGATCCTCATCGGCAACCATTACCCGCCGTGCGCTCTTGACTCGGACGACGATGGGGTGATCGGGCTGCCGGCTCACTCTGACCACGGCCTCCTCACTCTGCTCTTCCAGAACGGCGTCGATGGCCTCCACGTCAAGCACGACGGCCGGTGGCTCCTCGCCAAGCCCCTCCCCGGATCATTCTTCGTTATCGCCGGCGATGAGCTGGAGGTGACCAACCGATCGACTCTTTGTCTCTTGTGATCTATCTATATATAGACGACAAGAACAATCTGAACCTGCTGTGCTGGTTCGTGTGTTGCGAATGGCATGCAGATTGTGAGCAATGGAAGGTACAAGGGCGTGCTCCACCGCGCATTGGTCGACCGAGCGCAGGCGAGGATGTCGTGCGTGAGCCTGCTCGGGCCGTGCCTGGACGCCGTTGTCGAGCCAGTGCCGGAGCTGGCCGTGTCGCCCTCGGGCCTAGAGTTCAGGGGGGTCACGTACAGGGACTACATGGAACACCAGCAGAGCAACAAGCTCAACGAGAAGGCAGCACTGGACCTCGTTCGGGTGCAGCGTCACATACATACTCACACGCCTAGCAATTCTTGAATTTACTAGGTAATTATATTGCCCGTAGCACGCTACGGGAGTATATAATCTAGCTGTTCTAGCATACTAGTACACATGCACGTGCAACGCACGTCTCAAACAAAACATGTTCATATAATATAATACTAAAATGTTTTTTTTACAAAAAATACAGTTCGCTACAAAATGTTATCATGTCACTCAAATTGCATTTTCAAAAAGTGTGACATATTTGTGATCCAACGCACGTATCATAAACATGTCTTCGCATAAAATTCACTGTCACATAATAATTGTATTATAATTGCTACAAGAATATATTCTAAAAACCGCAACTAAGCATGTCTTGAAGGTCCATCTTTTGAAGCAATGAAGGTCCATCTATAAATGCGATCAATGATGCTTCGTTCAATCTATGGGATATTGTTTTGAGCTTCATTATCTTCGTACTTTAAAATATGCACCAAAAATTGCTTCCTCAGTTGAAAACCATCCTACATTGACATTATACAACATTGTTATAACAAGTTGCATGTGCAATGTGTATACAAAATAAGCATGGTGTAAATAGTCACTTGAGGTACGGGAAAATGTAGCTTTCCATCGCACAATGAGTGCATGTAATTAAAAACCAAATAACCAGACAATGCACTGCATGTATGAAATAAACACATAATGTGTGTTAAATGAATCAATTAATATTGTAATATGTTTAAAAGATTCGTACCAGTGTGAGTTTGTTGGAGCAACAGGAACTATGCATTCCCATTTAGAGATATCATCCTTGAATGCAGGGTTTGCAACTTCAAGCGCAAGGTTTAGATTGTCGACCACGGTTTTAAGAACATTCTTCCCGAAAGTAGGTATTGGTATCGGATCGATAATTGAGACAACTTTTCTATTTTGATCTAAGACAAATAATAGAAATAACCCAAACATATACCAAGGCAATAAAATCTGCAATGATAAAATAGTTTAGAAATGCATAGAATATTAATTAAGACCAAGTAAAGCACTGTTACAAATGAAAAAAAATCTTACCGTATCACATTGAGAGATATGATAATCATTACTGTCAGGTCAGCTATGAAACAACCGTTTGAATGTAGCAATTTCCATATGTTCACAGTGACTTGAGTCTCGTGCATAGTGGAACATGGACTAAAGTAAGAATGAGAAAATATTAGTGCAATGAGAAAAAAAATGTATTACGTGATTATAGTAACTTACACAAAAGTTCAAATCCATATAGTGAGATGGAATGTCTCTGAGAAGCTGGACTTCGTGGCGCGCTAGTATTCGCACAGCCATATTAAAGCAATGAATATCCATGTATTCATCATTACTTAATATGTTTTTAATTTGTCTCAAATTTAAGCTAATAGGGTATGAATCAGAGCTTTTCACCCATTCGCTCCTGTAAAATCAAAAATATCATCAACATCATCAACCATACCGATGAACAAGCAAAGTTCATCTATTAAATCATCGTTTGTTGGGCTGACAGACGGTGAAAGAATAAATGACCGCGAGATGAGCTCAACTTCTGTTGATGTTTTTGATGTTTTGAAATTCTCAAGGGGGTCTATCCAGAATCATACATTCTGTGGGAACTGTGTTGTTTTCGTCCTCTTCCATGTCTCGATTTCTTATATTATCATCATTCAATTCTGAGTCCACTAAAATGACAGCTAGTTTTATTCTAAAATCTGTCATATGTTCCTATTAAAACAGTAATAAGAGTTAAGTAGTGATACAACATAGAATAAATATAATGATACACAGTAAAAAAATACCTGTGTAGGAATATCAGACAAAATATCTCCTGTGAAGTACTCCATAAAATTTACCATCCACAGACCACAAGATGACCTGCATGATTACAAATATAAACCTTAAATATGCTCAATCATTTTTTTATCAAATTTATAGATATTTGTATAAAACAACTTTTAGAATCATCAAATGATCATGACTGAAACAAGCCGTGATGAAAACAAAATTTTCACAAACTTAGTGAACCGGACATGCCCTATGAAATATAATGCCGTGATGAAAACAAAATTTTCACAAACTCATCAAATGATCTGTTTTTAATCTAATACAGTATATTTTTGTTCGGACAACCCGCACTCACTCAAAGCTCAGTCAAACTCCCACCGCCCCCTCACTTCTCCTTTCCTCCCCATTCTTCCCTCATTCCTGGCCGCGAAATCCCCATCCACAGCCGGCGGCCCGGCGATCTGCTCTGCGCCGCCCCTCACTCCTCCTGGCGACGCCGGGGCCATCCATCGCGTGCGCTCTCTGGTGGTCGCCCCCCTCGTCACCAGCATCAACGGAAGGGTAGACCCTGCTCTGCCCCGCCCCGCCCCTCACTCCTCCTGGCGACGATGGGGCCATCCACCGCGTGCGCTCTCTTGTGGCCACCCCCTCGTCACCAGCGCCGGCGGATGGGTAGGCCCTACTGTGCCCCGCCCCGCCCCTCCCTCCTCCTTTTTTCGAACCGGGCTGACCCCCTTTCCACTTCCTGCCGACGGCAGGGCGCTCGAGGTCGGCATGGTCGCCGGCGACGCCTTGGCCCTCCGTCGTCCTGATGCGCTCGATGTAGCCGCCAGGAGCCTATCCAACCTCTCCTGCGTGGCACGAATTTCCCTGCCCTCCTACTCGGGACGCTATCAAGGTCCGGTTCCAAGTCTTCTTCTCCCCTCGATCCTGATGGTCTACTCTCCGATCCCATCTAATTTTCCCTGTTTGATTCGGTCAGGAGCAGGAGCAGTTGCTGCTCGCGACCTCCATCTTGATCAAGATGACCATGATGACCTCCGCGTGCTGTGCTGCTGCTCAGGACCCTCCCTACGCTTCTCCTCTCTCGTCCGGGTCCAGGTTAGTCTCTCTGACCCCACCGCCTGCTTCTCCCCGTCAAATCGGTGCATAGCCTCACTGTGTGTAATGTTCGTTCCCTAGATATTCTGAAGGAGAACAAGGAGCTGCCTAAAGGGGATGAGATCAACAAGTTTCTATCGAAAGAGGTATACCCATCTGTCTGCAGTTTGATCTTAAGACACTCGTCCCTTGCCCATGCTGTGATGTTTATGTCTTTCCACTTATCCAATTTTAGTTCCATTTGGAGCTATGCATGTTGGAACATATTTTTCAGTCCTTCCAGCTATTACATGAATAAATGACCAAGTATTAGCATCAAAAGCAAAGAATGACATAAATTGTCTTATCAAAAGATGGTGTAGTGGGACTAATAACTAACCATAGCGTTAAGGTCTTTGCGGGGCATTCCTGGTCCTAGCGAGTCAAGCACCTGGATACGTTTCACCCTGGTATTTATAACTGCTAGGTACCAATGAAAGTGTTCAATGTTTACTGGAATAAATATCTGAAAAAAGAGATTTGTTAGTTTAGGTCTCATCTATACAAACATCTGTCCTCGATTGAATTCATCATAGTAATATGTACGGAATTGAGACTCGCCATATCATGTTCTAAATAAGTTGTAGCTCTCTTTAATACCCATCTTGGTACGTCATCATGTATAGAGCTAAATTCCTTTATCATCTTAGAGATGCTTGCATTCTCTAAGAAAACACTTCCACCTGACCTCATCTGTAGATGCTCTTTAGCACTTATGCAATGTATGTATGTGTCTATGATCTACAATATCAAGTGCACACCTTGGTTATAAGAGATATAGGAACATATGTTAAAATAGCATCGTCTTGTCATAAAGCTACATATACTTACTTCGTCGCCAACAAATTCTTCGGCGGTTATAAGACGTAGTAACTGTTGTTTTTAGATATGAGTCGTTGATGCTCACTAAATTTCTTTTATCACTTGGTTCAGACATGATATTTTCAATCACCGACCAATCATCACCGGTGCAGGCGTAATCTATCATGATGTAAGCAAGAAGAATTATTAATAATGAAGAAAATTAGTGAAGCAAAAGCATGGCATAGAAGGATTTGTTCATGCCTTCTGGAGCCACCACGTAGTATTGTGCCTTCTTAGGTTTGTTATGCATTTGGATAGGGATAGGCTTCCCTGTTTGTGCCCCTTTTGTGCCGGATGTGTGTGCTAATTCTTCATCATCTGATGCCTCTGTCACTTCGGAGACTTTAGAATCAGTGGACTGCATGCTATGCTTTTTCTCCACTTATTCTTTGTTAGCTATACCATGTGATTCTGGCATCGTCTCCCCTATAGTTTCTGGCCCTTTGGTACCGAATGTTTGTGCTAATTCCTCATCCTGAGCTGGCTGCATTTGTTCACTTGTTTCATTGAAGGTTAATTCCTAAGAGCAACATTACAAGATATAATATAGTTAGAATTAGAACTATTTGGGACATAGTTGAAAAAATATATATGCCTGTGTCACCTCGGATTAAGTGAACCGCGAGCTCTCCTTTTTCTGCACTTCATCTTTGTCGGCTATTCCATTTGATTCTGCCAGCTTGTCCCCTATAGTTTCTCCCCCTTCGGTGTTGAATCTTTGTGCTAATTCATCGTCTTGAGTTGGCTGCATTTGTTCACTTGTTTCCTTGAAGGTTAATTCCTGATAGGAACATTACAAAGAATAATTTGTATGGAGGATATAAAATAATTAGAATTAGAACTATTTGGGATAGTCGAAAAGAAAGCATGCCTTTGTCACTTCGCAATCAGTAGCTTGTGTGCTATTTTTTTTCTCTTCTCCATCTTTGTTGTCTATTCCATTTGATTCTTCCTCGGTTACTATCTGAAACACACAATAATACAATGTTATCCAGTACTTATAAAACAGAAAATATTATTAAAGTGAGTAAAGAATTGTAGGCATGATATTATTATACTACAAATTACATATTGTTTTGTCCTACCAGAATAAAAATAATAATGACATGTGAAATAAAAACCGCCTTTGTCGACTTAGAGTATCACCTCATCAATCTCCATATTTTCTGTATCATCCTTGATGGTTTGTTCTTCTATTGCCTTTGTTGACTCGGTGTTCATATCCTCATCTTTGATTATCATGCCTTCAATCTGAATATTTTGTGTATGCTCGTCCTTGGCTCCCTTGTCGATGAGTTCCTGAAAACCCAAGCATATATAAATCGTATGCTGCTGGTGGTATGATATTCTGTTAAATACATATATATCACGCACCTACAAATTCTATGGATCTGTGGATGTTTTGATTACACAATGGCATTGTTTACCGAACTGAAGTTGTGTCATATTCAGAGGGTTAGTGTAGTCCCGATATGAGTGGCACCTCATGGTCAGGCAAGTTTAATTCTGTTCTGGAATAGATATCCATCTGACATAATTTTGCCATTGTTTTATGTTCAATGGTTACTTGGGCTGAATCGGTGAATCAATTGATGGCAGAGCTCATGTGGTAAATAAGCACTCCTATTTGTGTGTGGAAACCACAGTTTCTGATCTGCTCTTACCATTAGACCCTATGTTTTGTACATCACAACTGGATGCAAATATCTGTACACGTTTACTTAACATAGTGCTACCAGAATATTGTTCCCACCTAAATTATAATGATTTATTTCTTTGTTCAATTATCAGTCAACCTTTTGAGATTCACTTGCGTGACTAATCATCTAGATGTTGTAATAATAAGAATTTCCTAAGTCGCACAGAGCATGTTGGTGATTTTGTAGGGTCACACAGATCATGTTGTTTTAGTTAGTTGGATCCCCTCTAGTGACTTTGTTGTTTCGCAGATGCGAAAGCATGAATAGGATGAAATTGCAGAGAGATACCATTACCATGATTATTGTAGATTGATCCGTATAGGCCACCGGGGATTGTGGCATAGACATGAAGGACGATGGTAGGTCACCACCGACAGATGTGTGCGGCAAGGTGGAGGCCTTCGCGGCGGAAGAGACCTTCATGGTGGAGCAGTGTGAGGATGCGGCAGCGAGCTCGCAAAGCAGGATTCAGGGGAGGTTGAAGGGAAACCCTACGGTGCTTCTCTGGGCTCCTGATCAAGAAGTCGTTAGGTCTAGGCAATATACAAGGCGGAAGTCACGGGAAGGACTTCCATAGCGTGAGGAGGAAAGTGAATCGTGATTGCTATGTCAGGCCCCACACTTTCCTTTGATTTATCTCTGGCCCCATGCTTTCCTTTGTTTTATCTCAGGCCCCACAATGTTTTTGCTTTTATTTATACCCAAGCACATTAAATTAATTGAGTTATTTTCGTAATACATTTTATACAGAAATATATAGTTAAGCTCATTGGAACGTTTCTTCGATTTTGTGTGTTCTTTCCTTTACGATTTTGTACAGAGAAAGCTTAAACCTTTCTGTAAAGAAATATAATTCCTATGTCCTTTCTCTTGCCAGTTTATTGTACCATCAGCGGCCGTGCTGGATAGGAGGGGCCAGCGAAGTGCTTTTAGTTATGAGTTTGCTAACACGGCAGAATCCAATATTCCTGAGATTGAAGGATGTTACATTATTGTACTACAGCTGAAAACTCTTGGCATTGATGTGTAACCATCAAGGTGAGTTTCGTAATTTTGTTTTCTCATTAATTCCCGGTCATGAGTAAAAAGAAAATTTGCATTGAGAAGATAGACGCTAGTAAATCCAGCCATCATAAAGTTACAATATTTCAGGTGTGCTAGTGTGTTTTTTATTTACAAATAAATAAACGACACAGAATGCAGAGTCGAAGATTACATCGACATCCCTCTTCTTTCATGATTATTATATAGTGCGATCTGATAAAAACCTGAAAGTAAAAAAAAGATAGGTGCTAGTAAATTCAGCCATCATAAAGTTATAATATTTCAGGTGTGCTGGTGTGCTTTTTATTTACAAATAAATAAACCACACAAATAAACGACACAGATATGCAGAGTCGAAGGTCAAATCGACATCCTTCTTTTGGCATGATTATTATATAGTGCGGTCTGATAAAAACCTGGAAGTAAAAAAAGATAAGTGCTAGTAAATCCAACCATCATAAAGTTACAGTACTTCAAGTGTGCTGTTGTGCTTTTTTATTTACAAATAAATAAATCACAGAAATAAACCACACAGATATGCAGAGTCGAAGGTCACATCGACATCCTTCTTTTTTAATGATTATAAATAAATGACACAAATAAACGACACAGATATGCAGAGTCGAAGGTCACATCAATATCCTTCTTCTTTCATGATTATAATATAGTGCGATCTGATAAAAACCTGGAAGTAAAAAAAAAGATAAGTGCTAGGTCCAGAATCTACTACTACTATTAAACAAGCGAACTTTGACCTGGGCGGATGATTACTCTGCCAAATACGTCTTCCTGCAAAACGTAACCCGTATTCTCATCTACTACTACTATTTTTTTTAGCATCAGTACAGACACAAGCGCTCATATACACGCGCATACACTCATCCCTATGAACGCACACACGCACACCCTACCCCTATGAGCACCTTCGAGAGAAGGAGCCGGCATATCATCTTGAGATTTACGAAGTCACCGTAGGCGCCTCGTCGTCGACGGGAACGTCTCCTCCCACTGAAAGCGCATCGCCGAAAATCCTGAAATAAATCCAGGAATAATGCGAGCACCAGGATTTGAACCCTGATGGGTTGGAGATACCACTGTCCACCTAACCAACTCAACCACAGGTTGATTCGCATCTACTACTTCTACTACTACTATTAAACAAGCGAACTTTGACCTGGGCGGACGATTACTCTGCCAAATACGTCTTCCTGCAAAACGTAACCCGTATTCTCACATCAATCAAGCCCCACAGCCCGCTCCTCCCTGGCTTTCCTTCCATATTCATCGCACCCTCGTAGGGTTAGATCGCCGCCGCCAGCCTACGGTCGCCAGATGGAGGCCACGACTCTCTTCTCCGGCTACCCCTGAAGGCAACCCACCATGTTGCGTCCGCCGCGATGATGACGACCAGGACGAAGTCCGGCGTGCAGCGCAGGAACAAGGATCTCGAGGAGGTATAGAACCTGACGGAGCCGCAGAGGCCGTAAACAAACACACGGAATTCGTCGCCGAAGCTCTTTTTCCGGACTCACCGTCACGGGCTCGCTGTTCCTCTACACATCCATGCCCGCCCCTCCTCCGTGCCTCCCTCCCCGCCGGCTGTGACATCTCGGGCACCGCTTATCCGCCCTTTTCACTGGCGTCCGGCCACCTACTACGTCAGGTTCCCGTTTTAGGGGTGGTGGTCAGTATGATTCTGGGCCGTGCATCGTTTTGCCGCTGCCGACGCCAGTCGGCGGATGCAGTGCGCGTGTGTGCACTAGCTTCGAGTCTAGCCTGGAGACGGCGAGGTGGCTAGGCAGCGCTGCTTGCTCTGTGCTTCTTGTAAGTTCTTGAACTAGCTGATGCTTGCACGTTTTGGATGTCAGCATAAAGTTTGCAATGCAAGTGGCAGGTGACAACTTATAGAATTCGTAATTTTGTTATATCCACTTAACCACTTGGTGTAGATCTGATAGGTCCTTTTAAATTGCTTTTGATGTGTTCTCCTCATGAACACATGTAAATGTATTAGAACTGAAATTTTAAAAGGCTGTTTACTTAAAATTTTAGACTGATTCGGTGCATCTTTAAAGATTGAATTGCATGGTATTATTTTCTGTAGTTAGATCCTACTGGATGTGTGCTATTGTTCAGACACAATACCTTGCTATTTACATATTGTTTTTTTTGACGGAATTATTTACATATTGTTCATATCATGATTTATTTAGCAAATGTTGGTAAGTGAATTTTGATTAATCCCTTCATGTATATGGGTTGTTGCGTAAACTGACATTGTGCTTAACCTGATTTATGGAGCAAGGGGTAACAAGGTGTGAACTATATATTTTATTTGAGTCGTGGACTGTTGAGTACCGTAACTCATCCATTATTTTTCCATCTTGTCGTACTTTGTCAGCTGGGCTATGTGGCGGAATCTATTATGAGTATCGCTACTAGGGATGCTTGTCCAGGTGAGGCAAAATTCCGTCGTCTTCGATTTAATTAAAATCATGCTATAGCTTGATATGTATACCTCAATGAATGGTAGTTCTCCATTTATAGGTAGAGTCAAACATCATTATGGAAGCAAGATGCCCAATGTATATGCATTGACTTGCCTGATGCCATGTCGTGATTTTCATTACCAACATGCATATTTGTCAACCCTTGTGTTTATCTCATAGGTGATCTCTTGCCGCATGGCCCTCAGGGGGCCCGGTCAGGCTCAGATTTGGGATGCAGTAATTCTGGTGTTTGTTGTTTTTTCATCCGTGTGGCCGTGTACTCCCTCCGCTCTCTTATGGCTATGGTTGTGAAGTTACTCTAATTTACACAGTTTTCTACCAGCTTTTTTTCACTATTTTCTACTAAGTGTACTGTATTTTTTGCTCTTTTCTCTTCTTTCAGTACACTGTACATGGTTGGAGAAGCAAAGTGTGAGGATGGGGCGTCGACCCGTTGGCTGGGCAGCTGAGGTTGCTGCCAGCCCACCCGAGTTCAAGTCCCGGCTTGGACACGTGGTGCTCGCGGAGTTTCTCCTATAAATAAATGACAACGAGGGTTAGCCCTTGGGTTGGTCTCATTTTTTTTAGAAGCAAAGTGTGTTTATCCTTACATTAAACAAATAGCTATCGTTCAAGTGTTAATACAAGTGTCATACTCAACTGTCGAGATCAACAACTGAACTGGAAATATTTATTTGTTTGTTGTTTATAGCTTCAAATGAATTGATCAAGTGGACGAGGGCTTCAATGTCTTGGACTGACGTCCGCGGACCTAGCCGGATGGTCACCACCACAGTCAGTGTCATTCATCACCGTGCCAAACGGAACTGCTCACCACAAAATCGGATGCACCACAGGTATGAACACGCCGCCATCTTCTCACTCCTCCCTCGCCGTAGGTCGGCAGATGGTGAGGAACGTCCATCCCATGGTGAGTTTCATTTGCCTTTAGGTGATTTGCCTCGGTAAGTTTGGGCTTTCTATAGTAGACTACATTCTACTGAAAGTGGATTAGGATTATCCTCGATCCATGACTTTGAATTATTCCTCTGCCACACCGCCCTAGGCTTTAGATTATGGTAATGCAAATCCCACTCCCTCCACCTCCTCAGTTCAGAATCATTGTTCCTACTAATAGTGAAGATGAAAAACAATTCTGACCGTCCTTTCTAGAAATTGTTTGATCATGTCCCTTGTAGGCTAAATTTTATTGTTTCCCAAGTTTGAAACTTACTCACTCCTTCTATATTTCAGATGCATGAGTTTCTTTAAAAATGTACACGTGGTGTAAGGGAGGAGGTTCTGTGTGTGCCATGCCTATTTTGTCCCCTCTTTACTAGGGTCAGGGCTAGGTATTGTGGCATTTGAGATATTGCATTAAGCCCTCCAACTCTCTGAAACATTATGTTTACATTATATATAGGTACTACAATTTTTTTGGAACAAATGATGGGTGCCTCAGTGCTGATACTGAATCAAGAGATACATTTTCTAATGAGAAAGTTGTGGTCACTCTTTAATTGAAATGCCTACTTTGTCCCCTCTAGCAATATTATGTTTACATTATCCATAGGTACTAAAAATATTCGGTATGAAGTGTGGGTGCCTCGGTGGTGATATTGAATCAAGAGATAAATTTTCAAATGAGAAAGATGTGGTAACTCTTTAATTGAAATGTTCATGTGACCCTGTATGTTTTGGAAACGAGTCGAAAGAGTGCATTTTTCAGTACATGATTGTATAGAAATGAATGATTCTCTTCTGAATATTGCAGTTTTTATGACAAATTGTTCAATGTTGTTAATTTGCAATAGAAGCATTTTCAAGATTGCAAGAAATAACACTCTGGAATTGCAAAAAAAAAACAATTGTGCTCTGCAATTTTTAATCAAACTTATCATTTCTTCACTTAGATAAGCATAGATCATTTTCAACTAAGAGAATTATAATAGTGCAAGCTCTAGATTGCTGCTTATAATTCAAAATACTCTTTGTTGTCTTGATAAAGTAGTTTTTTACTTGCAGGATGTGGGGTTACAGTTGGAAGGGATAAACCTTGCTGGTTATCGCCAAGCATTTGAAGAAAATGGTGCCAATGGAGAGTATCTGTTATATGAAACAGAGAGTTTGTACCACACGTTGTAAAATGTTGAGCCACATTACATGTTCTTCCTTACTATATTTTACGACATATCAAATTCACAACATACACCAATTTGCCAAACAATTTCCACCAATGATAGCAAGATAGGAGGGAAGGAAGGGAGGCGCTGGGGTCGCCATTCGTGTCACTCGAGCAATCGACATGGGGGCCTTTTCTTTCTCAAGAACGGACTTCCATGACTGACACAGGTTCCGTATCTTTCTTGAGCACAGAGCTCCACAAATAGGCTGACATCTCGTAGTAATATTTATGTAGACGTGCGTTGCACGTGCACACTTACTAGTTAGTTATAGAAAAGCAAAAGGTACAGAGAAAACACGAACGATCGCACAAACCTCACCCCTCTAAAACAACTTTGTACACAATGTTTTTGGTGCTTCTCCTAGATTTATCAACCTCCCTGTTAGGCTTGGCTAAAATTCGCGTTGTCTCTCTTGACACACCTCTTAACAATGCAACATATAGCTGGCCATGTGAGAATACAGGCTCTGGAAGGTAAATACGAACGTTTGGGATGGTTTGACCCTGTGCCTTGTTAATGGTCATCGCAAAACTCAGGCGGATGGGGAACTGTTTTCTCTTAAGCTTGAAGGGAAGTAAGGTGTACTCCAAGGGTGACATAGGGATCCTAGGTATGAACACCCTCTTTCCAGCATGCTGACCACCAACAATCTCTGCATCGATTGCATTATCCTGGAAAGCTCTAATCATAAGTCGTGTTCCATTACATAGCCCATTATGAGGGTCGAGGTTCCGTAGCAAAATGATCGGGTAGTTCATTTTTACTCTCAACACATGCGGGGCAACCCGTTTGGTGTGAGCGAGTTCAGCAAATCAATCGTGTAATTATTCTGGAAGTCATCCTTGATAGAGTCAAAGTTGTGGTACACCTTTTCTTCGCCCGGAAACCTGGAGATCATCTTGTCATTCAGGTCATCCACATGTTCGTTTTTGGTCGAGAGGATTGCACGTGTGCTCATATACTCTCTCGACATAGCATTGGTGTGCAGGGATGGGAAGACATCTTCGATGAGCTTGTTAATAGGTTCTTCGTCCTCGGTATGAGCAATCACAATGTCTTCAGGGAGACGCACATAGTCGTCGCCAATTGTTTCTTCCATTCCATCGCCTATCCTAAGGAGGTATTCGGAGAACCAAGGGTCCGCTTGTGCTCGCATATTACGCGTGAGGCGTATCTTGCGGATCTTCTCCCACAAATAGGATCTCAAAAGTGTAGCATCCGTGATTTGTGCTCTTGTCCCTCGGGTCACAACGGGGAGGACCTGCCTGAAATCCCCACCAAAGACGACAACCTTTCCACCAAACGGTAGAGGACATTCCATTATATCCTGTAGCGATCTGTCAAGCGTCTCAACTGCTTGACACTTTGTCATTGCAACTTCATCCCAAATTATCAAGGATGCATGTTTAAGCAACTCTGTCGTACCACTCTGCTTTGTGAAACTACACATGCTGTTGTCAGTGAGCTTGATTGGAATTTTGAACCTGGAGTGTGCAGTTCGGCCTCCAGGCATTACCAACGCTGTAATACCTGATGTAGCAGTTGCAATCGCTATTAGGCCCATCGAACGGACCTCGCAAGCAATGCCTTGTACAAGTACGTCTTCCCAGTGCCTCCAGGACCATCAACATAGAATATCTGGCTTTTTTGGTTCGTCACATGATCCATTATGTCATTGAAACCAGCCAGTTGCTCATTGTTCAGGAAGTTGAATAGATCTAGATGTTCTTGATCTGCTTTGACTTGCCTCTCCTTTTTTACCTCCCTATACTCGGCGTCAGAAGAACCATCCGTGTCAACCATATCCGGAAGTCCATACATTTTAATATCCTTTCCCATGGATTGCATCAGATCCCTGATATCCCTAAGGACCATCTGCTCAAGTGCTGCCTCATTTGATTGAGTACGGTGGTAATCTTTAGACATCGATGCTAGGTGTTTGTCCCACAACTGACGGATTTCTGTTGCCTCATAGAATACCAGTATAGTTGCAAACAACCGTCTAAGTGCAGAAGGCATCTGAAATGTTGCTGCCTCTGTCATGCAATCATCAAGTGTCCTGTCATGCTCAATGAGTCCTAAGTGCTCACATGCCTCTCTGAAGGAACTGCATGGATTTCCATTCACTGTTTTTAAATCATCAAATGAAGTGGCACCTCGAACATGGTTGAGGATCACCCGCAAGTAGTACCTCTCTCCTTCAGCAGGGTGTGCATACACCAGTCTTGTTATTTGTGATCTATTATTTTTTCTCAGTTGCCACTTCTTATTACCAGTAATCCACCTATAATGTTCTAGGATCTCTCTGTACAGCCATTTCCATGCCTCTGGATACTTTTGGTTCATCCCAAAGTACTCAGTAAGCATGGATTTGGAAGAAGATGGCCGAGCGACAACATCTTCCAGATTTTCATAAGCCCTAAATGCAACCGTATGCATGTTTGGCAGATGAAGTTGGAGATGCAACACAGATGGACTGACACAAAACATTTTAAAGCCGAATATCCTGTAAATAGCTTCCGGAGGAGATATATAGCGTGCATCCCTATATTGTCGGATTTCGTTGATGATTCCCCCATCCTTGATAATATCTTGCTCAAATGCAAATGATGCCTTATCATGCCCTTTGTAGATGTACTTGAATAAGTACTTGACTGCCTTGATGCTCGAGCATGCTTCAATATTAATGTGATAGTTGTATGTCATTAGCAGGAAGGGGTTGTAAGGGACCACCCATCTGTTGTCCAAATCTGCTCCTCTGATCCTAACTCGAACCCCATCGTCCCTTCGTTTGTAATTCGGATATGAATCTTTACTTTGTAATGTGGCATCACAGAAATATCGTGGGTAATGAAACCGACATTGTCCATCTATCATGCAAGGGCAACTCTTCTTCAGTGCACCACATGGTCCGTGCAACATGTGTTTGACTACCAGATCATGAAGAACAGGATATTTCTTCTTGTCGGGTATCTCTGCAGATATGACCCGGTCATAGTCATCTGGGGTCCTTAACTTGCTTTTGGCTTTCATGATTAAAAGTATATGCTCATGAGGGAGACCTCGTTTCTGAAACTCGGTGACATATACATAAGCCGCAACTTCTCCGAAATGCTTACCCTTAATTAGTAGGTCCATCATACTTTGTTGTTTAGCTCTGTATACTCTTGCCACAAGGTCTGGACGGTCTTGCGGCAGTTGTCCAGGCAATAATTCCTTAGTTATCTCCTCCCAGTAGGGATTGCATGTCATGGTGATAAAATAATCCGGTTTACCCCATCGTTGTATGATACGTCTCCATCGTATCTATAATTTTTTATTGTTCCATGCCAATATTATTCAACTTTTATATACTTTTGGCAACTTTTTATACTATTTTTTGGGACTAACATATTGATCCAGTGCCCAGTGCCAGTTCCTGTCTGTTGCATGTTTTTTGTTTCGCATAAACCCAATATCAAACGGAGTCCAAACGGTACAAAAACGGACAGAGAATTATTTTGGAATATTTGTGATTTTTGGGAAGTAAAATCAACGCGAGATGGTGCCCGAGGGAGCCAGGAGATAGGGGCGCGCCCCAGGGAGGCAGGCGCGCCCTGGAATATCCTGGGCCCCCCGTAAGGCGGTTGACGCTCTTCTTTTGCTGCAAGAAAGCTAATTTTATGAGAAAGATCTGGGCGAAAGATTCACCCCTATCGGAGTTACGGATCTCCAAATATTAAAGAAACGGTGAAGGGGTAGAACCAGAGAACGCAAAAACAGAGAGATAGATCCAATCTCGGAGGGGCTCTCGCCATGGGAGCCAAGGACCAGAGGGGAAACCCTTCTCCCATCTAGGGAGAAGGTCAAGGAAGAAGAAGAAGAAGGGATGCTCTCTCCCCCTTGCTTCCGGTGGCGTCGGAACACCGCCGGGGGCCATCATCATCACCGCGATCTACACCAACACCTCCATCATCTTCACCAACACCTCCATCACCTCCCCCCTTCTATCTACAGCGGTCCACTCTCCCGCAACCCGCTGTACCCTCTACTTGAACATGGTGCTTTATGCTTCATATTATTATCCAATGATGTGTTGCCATCCTATGATGTCTGTGAAGGAAATATGCCTTATAGGCAATAATAAAGTTATTATTTATTTCCTCATATCATGATAAATGTTTATTATTCATGCTAGAATTGTATTAACCGGAAACATGATACATGTGTGAATACATAGACAAACTTAATGTCACTAGTGTGCCTCTACTTGACTAGCTCATTAATCAAAGATGGTTATGTTTCCTAACCATAGACATGTGTTTTCATTTGATTAACGGGATCACATCATTAGTAGAATGATGTGATTGACTTGACCCATTCCGTTATTAGCTTAGCACTTGATCGTTTAGTATGTTGCTATTGCTTTCTTCATGAATTATACAAGTTCCTACAACTATGAGATTATGCAACTCTCGTTTACCGGAGGAACACTTTGTGTGCTACCAAACGTCACAACATAACTGGGTGATTATAAAGGAGCTCTACAGGTGTCTCCAAAGGTACATGTTGAGTTGGCGTATTTCGAGATTAGGTTTTGTCACTCCGATTGTCGGAGAGGTATCTCTGGGCCCTCTCGGTAATGCACATCACTATAAGCCTTGCAAGCAATGTAGCTAATGAGTTAGTTACGGAATGATGCATTACGTTATGAGTAAAGAGACTTGCCGGTAACGAGATTGAACTAGGTATTGAGATACCGACGATCGAATCTCGGGCAAGTAACATACCGATGACAAAGGGAACAATGTATGCTGTTATGCGGTTTGACCGATAAAGATCTTCGTAGAATATGTAGGAGCCAATATGAGCATCCAGGTTCCGCTATTGGTTATTGACCGGAAACAGTTCTAGGTCATGTCTACATAGTTCTCGAACCCGTAGGGTCCACATGCTTAAGGTTTCGTTGACAGTTTTATTATGAGCTTATGAGTTTTGATGTACTGAAGGTTGTTCGGAGTCCCGGATGTGATCACGGACATGACGAGGAGTCTCGAAATGGTCGAGACATAAAGATCGCTATATTGGACGACTATATTTGGACACCGGAAAGGTTCCGGGTGAGATTGGGACAATAGCGGATCTCTGGGAGGTTACTGGAACCCCCTGCGAGGTATATGGGCCTTATTGGGCCTTAGTGGAAAGGAGGGAGAAGAAGCAAAGGAGGGGGCGCCCCCCCCCAAGCCCAATCCGAATTGGGAGGGGGGCCGGGGCCCCCTTTCCTTCTTCCCTCTCCCCTCTTCCTTCCCTCTCCTACTCCTAATAGGAAAAGGGGGAGTCCTACTCCCGGTTGGGGTTGGACTCCCCCCTTGGGCGCGCCACCCCCTTGGCCGGCTCCCTCCTCCACTCCTTTATATACAGGGAGGGGGCACCCCATAGACACAACAACTGATCTCTTGATCTCTTAGCCGTGTGCGGTGCCCCCCTCCACCATAGTCCTCGGTAATATTGTAGCGGTGCTTAGGCGAAGCCCTGCGACGGTAGAACATCAAGATCGTCACCATGCCGTCGTGCTGACGGACCTCTTCCCCGACATTCTGCTGGATTGGAGTCTGGGGATCGTCATCGACCTGAACGTGTGCTAGAACTCGGAGGTGTCGTAGTTTCGGTGCTTGATCGGTCGGGCCGTGAAGACGTACGACTACATCAACCGCATTGTTCTAACGCTTCCGCTTTCAGTCTACGAGGGTACATGGACAAAACTCTCCCCTCTCGTTGCTATGCATCACCATGATCTTGCGTGTGCGTAGGATATTTTGAAATTACTACGTTCCCCAACAGTCTGAGTAGATTTTCGTTGTCCTATTGGTGGTTGATGAATTGCTATGATTGATTTAATTTGCTTGTGGTTATGTTGCTGTCCTATTGTGCCCTCCGTGTCGCGCAAGCGTGAGGGATTCCCGCTATAGGGTGTTGCAATACGTTCATGATTCTTTTATGGTGGGTTGCTTGAGTGACAGAAGCACAAACCCGAGTAAGGGGATTGTTGCGTACGGGATAAAGGGGACTTGATGCTTTAATGCTATGGTTGGGTTTTACCTTAATGAATCTTTAGTAGTTGCGGACGCTTGCTAGAGTTCCAATCATAAGTGCATATGATCCAAGAAGAGAAAGTATGTTAGCTTATGCCTCTCCCACATAATACTTGCTATCGGTCTAGTAACGTAGTCAATTGCTTAGGGACAATTTCACAACTCCTACCACCACTTTTCCACACTCGCTTTATTTACTTTATTGCATCTTTATCTAAAGAGCCCCTAGTTTATATTTATGTGTTCTTTATTATCTTGCAAACCTATCCTATCACACCTACAAAGTACTTCTAGTTTCATACTTGTTCTAGGTAAAGTGAACGTCAAGCGTGCGTAGAGTCGTACGAGTGGCCGATAGGACTTGAGAGAGTATTTGTTCTACCTTTAGCTCCTCGTTGGGTTCGACACTCTTACTTATCGAAAGAGGCTACAACTATCCCGTATACTTGCGGGTCATCAAGACCTTTTTCTGGCGCCGTTGCTGGGGAGTCATAGCGTGGGGTGAATATTCTCGTGTGTGCTTGTTTGCTTTATCACTAAGTAATTTTTATTTGCTGTTCTAAGTTGTTCTCTATCTTTAGTTATGGATATGGAACGCAAAATACCAAAAAAATAGGTGTACTTGCTACTCATGGAGATGGGGTAACTCCTAAAACCCTCGATTCTCATTATGTGAAATATATTATGTACTACTTTGATAATCCTGAGAAAACCCCATTCAACTTTATAATGGGAGACACGTTGGATCAACGTGAATACTTTAGGGATTATCGCTCGACACAAAAAGGGAAACTATTATGGGACCAATTTATTATGTTGTGTTGGTATGGCCGGGATCAATGCTTGAGATATGATATTACTTGTGGCTCTAGGATGAAGGCTCCACACCTTCCCTTTTCATGCAAATTTAATGATAATGAAACCTTAGCTTCTTATGCTAATGGTATATATGATTACTATGATGTGGAACAAATAGAAGAATTTGTTGCTTTTAAGTCTGCTTATGAAATTGAATCGTTGTTTGAAAAGTATGAAGCTTTAGATGATGATGTTTATAGGCCTGAAAATCTTGCAATACTTAGATATTGCTATGAAAATTATGAATACAATTACTATATTAATGCATTTATTGAGAAAGTTTCCGCTGTCCAAGAAGAGACTAACATTTTGCAGGAAGCTATGGAAGAAGAAATTGATGAAACTGTGAGCTCATTGGATAAAAAAGATGATGAGAAGAGCGAAGAACAAAAGGAGGAAGAGCGGATTGATCACCCGTGCCCACCTTCTAATGAGAGTAACTCTTCAACTCATACATTGTTTAATTCCCCTTCGTGCTTACCGAAGGATGATTGCTATGATGATTGCTATGATGATTTATATGACCCTGTTGATTCTCTTGAAATATCCCTTTTTGATGATGCTTGATATGCTTGTGGCCAAGATGCCAATATGAATTATGCTTATGGAGATGAACTTGCTATAGTTCCTTATGTTAAACATGAAATTGTTGCTATTGCACCCACGCATGATAGTCCTATTATCTTTTTGAATTCTCCCAACTACACTATATCAGAGAAGTTTGTGCTTATTAAGGATTATATTGTTTTTTTGACCTAGAAGACTGCAGGGCTTACACCCCACATCAATTTATTAAAGCTTCAAACATAGAGTACAAGAAATGTTCCTCAAGAGAAGGAACTACAAAGAAAAGAAGAAACTGTACAAGCTAGTCTAAACAAAGGAAGAAAAGGCTAACTAGAACAAAGAAAGAAATACATATGCATAAACTCTCAAGGAGGTAGGAAATCTATCCATTTGATCAGTGCTTCTCTGTGTCTGGACTTGATTCTGTGAGCCAAGAGAGATATGTCATGGATAAATCCATTCCTCCACTGCCTGAAAGAGGGTCTGATATGCCTAAAGGCTTTGTCATTTCTGACTTTCCAAATATTCCACCAAGCGAGGAAGACCACCTCAGAGAAGAAAGGCTTATTGAAATCCTTCCTGGCATGATGTGCAATCTGAACCATATCCTGACTATCCAACCAGGTAATTTGAAGGTAGTTCCACACTCTCATACTAAAGTTGCACTGAAAGAATAAATGATTCATGTCTTCCAGTGCACCAGTGGGGCAAAGAACACATTCAGGCCCATCATTAATCTTCCACTTCCTGCGCTGAATCATATCTAATGACAAGCCAGGCAAACATCTTAATTGACATTGTACAACAAGACCTCCATATCCAATTAAGAATAGGATTGGCAGTCATTGGCTGATGAACAAAGTCATAATATTTCTTTGCTGAAAACCCAGCCTTTTTTCCATGTCTCCAATTCCAGGAATCATTAGAAGCCACATCCAGAGAGAACCCAGCCAAAGCTTCAGTCAGTTGATTGAAATCCCTGAAGGCCAATTCTGATAGTGGCAAGGAAAACAAACTATGCAACTCACCAATCTGCAACACTTCACAAACAGAGGAATTCTTTTGTAAGTAGAAAGAAAACAGTCTAGGGAATCTGTCGTGTAGTGGGATGCATGAATTATCAATCTCCCAAGAATCAGACCAGAAAAGCAAAGAATCTCCTCTTCCAACTGTGACTGAAGTAACAACCCTGAATTTGTCCATTAATTTGCATATGTCCCTCCACCAGAAGGAGCCACATAAAGCAGTGTCATGAGGAACTCTCTGATAATAATAAGAATCCCAGATCCAAGGCACATCAACTTTGTTATATAACTTGTTTAGAAATTTCATTAACAAAGCTTCATTTTGTAAACCCAGGTTAAGTATGCCAAGCCCACCTTTAAGTTTGGGCCTGCATACCAAAGGCCAAGCAGCCAAAGAATGCCCCTTCTCCTGACCATATTTTCTCCACAGACATTGTCTCTGTATTCTTTCCAGTTGCTTTAAAATCCCTTGTGGTATAGATAAACTACAAAGGAAAAAATTTGGCAAAGAAGAGATAACAGAGTTTACCAACTGCAATCTGCTACCTTGGGGCAGAAACCAAGAACTAGCAGTCAATCTCCTTTCCATACAGTCAACTAGAGGTAGGAGATCCACAATTTTGGGCCTAGTGGTACCCACACGCAAACCCAAATATGTAAAGGGTAAAACCCCAAGCTGACACCCAAGCTGAGCAGCAAAAGCAGTGGCAGCAGTGGCTTCCACATTGATTGGGTACATTGAAGATTTATGGTAGTTGATCTGCAAACCAGTTGCCAGGGAGAAAGAGTGCAAAACAGATTTCAACACCTCCAACTGAGCTGAGTCAGCAGAAACAAACAACAAAGTGTCATCTGCATACTGTACCATTGGGTAGTCAGGGTCATGAGTTACCAGGGGTAGTGAAAGAAGGCCTTTACTTAGGGAATCATTAATCATAAACTGTAGCAGATCAGCAGCAATCACAAACAACAAAGGTGAAATGGGATCACCTTGCTTTACCCCACACTTTCACTTGAAGTGATTCCCTGGTACACCATTTAGCATAATTGAGGAGGTTGCAGATGATAATGACTGCTGTATCCAGGAGATCCATTTGTTATCAAAACCCTTTGCCTCCAAGATTTTTCAAATTGCCTCATGCTGAATGGAATCAAAAGCCTTTTCAAAATCAAGCTTGAGTAACATGATTGGCCTTTTTGACTGGTTGCATTGATGGATATACTCAAAGGTCCAGGCAATACAATCCTGAATGGTTCTAGACTTGATAAAGCCATATTGATTCTTATGCACACACTTGGTGATTTCATCTTGGAATCTGTTAGCAGCAAGCTTAGTTAGGAATTTCAGTCCCACACTAGTCAAAGAAATTGGCCTAAAATCTCTAGCAGATTCTGGTGACAACTTCTTAAGGATCAAAGTTATGAATGCCTCACTGAGATTTTCCAGCTGTGCTCTTCCAGCATGAAACTCATTCACCAGTGTAATGAAATCACTTGAGATGATGGACCAACATTTCTTCATAAAAAGGCCATTAAATCCATCAGGTCCAGGAGCCTTGTCAATTGGCAACTCCTTGACAACCTGCTCAATTTCTTTCACCTCAAAATGCCTTGTGAGCACTTCCAACCCCTGAACCCTAGGGATAATAGAGAGGATATCATTACCCAGAGAAATTCGCTTCACAGTTCCCATTCTGCCCTTAAAAATATCCAGAAATTCCTTTGCAATTCTATCATGGTCTGAAGAAAGTGTTCCATCAGACAACTGCAAGGTGGCAATTGAATTTTTCCTGTATCTTTCAGTTGCCATGGCTTGGAAGAATTTTGAGTTTTCCTCACCCACTTTGATATATCTAATAGTGCATCTCTTCTTCCAGTATAAGAACTATAAGTGTAGAAGATGTTCATGATGCAACTTTACAAGTTTTCTGAAATTGGATTCAGAAAGGAATAAAGTCCTGGAGTCTTCCAAGTCATCAAGCCAAAGGATCACCCACTTACACTTCTCAATCAACACTTTAATATGTGACAAACCCTTCTGCCACTTCCTAAGGGCATACCTCAAAGACTTAAGTTTGTCCATTATAATTGCTGATATGTGGGTTTTATGAGAATGTTGTTGCCAAACCTTCTGAACACACTCCATAAAACCTGGTTGATGAACCCAAAAAATTTCAAATCTGAAGATGTGAGCTTTTGGTATGTTGGTACATATAGAAACCACACATGGGACATGGTCTGAGGCAGTCTTGGCCAAATGTGTGACTTGAGTATTTGGGTACTGACAAATCCAGCTGGCAGAGGTAAAGAACCAATCCAACTGCTCAAGAAGTGGGGCATCCTGCATATTAGACCATGTGAATCTTCTTCCCTTGATAGGCAGTTCTAGCAGACCCAAATGCCCTATGACCTCACTAAAGATGAAAATGTCATTGACATCACCACCAGGAAGGTTTCTATTATCCAAAGATCTTATGAAGTTAAAATCTCCCAACAACATCCAATTCTGTTCAGGTTCCACATTCAGATTGTAAAGCCAATTAACAAATTCATCCCTTAAGATTCCCTGGCAGGGACCATAAACATTGACTAGGTACCATTGATCACCATTGTGCACAGATTTGAAGTTAATCACCATCCCATAGGATTTACTTCAATTAAGGTACCTAAGAAAACATCTGAACGCCACACAGTTAAAATACCACCAGAAGCTCCCCTTGAGGGAGATTCAATGAACTGATCAAAACCCACAGGACAAATTCTCTTAATTAAATTACAAGAGCAATCAGAGAGCTTAGTTTTCTGCAAACATACAACTGCACATTAACTTTCAGTTATTTTTTGCCTAATTGCACGCTGCCTTGCTTCAGAATTCAATCCACGAACATTCCAACACAGAACCTTCCAACACAGACATTGGATTCATAGAATAACATATTGAAACGTAGCAAAATGAGTATGACACCTAGTGCCACACAACCCATGCCATAACAGACCACAAACTTCAAGTCTCGACCATAAAGCAAAAGTTCAGTAAGAACATAAACGACAGCAAATTTAACAGGCTCGCTACACCTAGGTAAAACAGTAGTTCTTAACATTTAATCACTGCCGGAAGAGGAGTCATCCTTAGGATTGGCCATAAGCTTCTCCCGAGACAACGGCTTGGAGTCAATTTCCAGCTCAGCACCAATGGCCTGCAACACCAGAAGGGGCGTCTGTGGAGGGGCAGCTTCAGACTTGTCATTGCCCCCATCGTCAGTCTTGTCCAAACCAGCAGCATCCACTGGCTTGGGCCGGGCCTTCTCTTCAATGGGCTTGGACTTAGGCCGTCTTTTAGCAGGCTGCAGGGAGAGTTGCTCGAAGATGACAGGTTTGAAACCGTCCAACTTTGCCGCGCTTCGCATGCACCTTCTCATCGAGGTGTCCACAAAGGGTGCAGATAACTTGCATCTACCACGCTTGCTTTTCTTGGACTCTGAAGCAAAAACCATCGGCGGTGGAACCTCATTCAGCCCACTGTGCTCCACATCCCCAGAAACAGCATCAGAAGCTATCACAGCATCAAGCATCGGCTCTTCAGACACAGCATTTGCAGAAAGTCCCTCACTTAACCCAGTTGACGTATCTACCTGCAATTCTCCGAACAAGGATCGAGCAACTGGGCGCTTAGTGACCGAAGAAACACTGCAAGGCAGAAAACAGGGCAATCATGGCACCAACATGGACATCTTCTGAACATCATCAAAAGCAATTGACCACTTGCGCTTAGAATAAGTGACTGTCCCCATGGGCTTGAAAAATATGGATCTGGGCACCTCCTTCACTGAGAAATCAAACATCAGATTCTCAAAAGAACGCTTCCAAAGCATTTCAGGTGGAAGGGGGGCCAGCCACGATCCGAGCCATCCCAATGAAGATCTGATGGTGCTGAATGACTGGTGGCTGAAAGGGCACAATGGCCAACGGATTATCCACAACAACTGCAGGTGGATCATTAGCTTGAACAAACTGATCAATTAGAGGGGGATGTTGCATCTCATCAATCTGTAGAAGCTGTTCGACAGACTTTGAACCGTCAGGCTGGTCAATGACAATGGAGACTTGATCCCGTTCTGGATCGGCCGGCTGCGGGGGCAGATTAATGTCCTCCTCATTATCTCCCCAGTGAGCATTTCCCCAGCCAGCATCCACTTGATTATCAGGAGGAGGAGGTGGTGGAAGTGGTGCATCATTCCATCCCTACATTGGGTATGGAGGGAGAACAAACGGTAAGTTATCCGGGACTAAATTTCCAGGCATTGGGTGAGGATTACCATCCAATGGCATCGGATCCTCATCATTGGGCATCTGATCAGCAAAGTCTGCCCCAAGAACATAACATGCAGCGGTCCAGGAAACTTGAGCACCCCTCATTCAGCATAGTCCCCAAAAACAACATCTCTTGGTACCAGCGGTGTATCAGGTAAGCTAGCTTCAACCATAGAACGGACTAAGTACGGATCTTCACTGTCCCATGAATGAAATTTGCCAAAAGTACCAACATCTTGTGAAATAAACTCTGTTGTACGATAGTCCAGAGGAATCCCAACAACCATGAGCCAGCCCTTACGAAAACCATGATTCCCTTTGAAATTTTCCCCCTCATCATGCTTCATAAATCTAACGAACCGATCATTACCCAAAGCAAACGGCGGATGTTGGATCAAAGTGTATCTGACATACGGATCCCTAACTTGAAATAAGCCGACCCCGTGAAACCACGACTGAGCAGAACAGACAAGAGTACCTCTGTTCTGAAGAAACTGAATAACTTGATGGGTTGTGTCGGTGTCAAAACCGGTGGATCTCGGGTAGGGGGTCCTGAACTGTGTGTCTAGGCGGATGGTAACAGGAGACAAGGGACACGATGTTTTTACCCAGGTTCGGGCCCTCTCGATGGAGGTAAAACCCTACTCCTGCTTGATTAATATTGATGATATGGGTAGTAAAAGAGTGGATCTACCACGAGATCAGAGAGGCTAAACCCTAGAAGCTAGCCTATGGTATGATTGTTGTTCGTCCTACGGACTAAAACTCTCTGGTTTATATAGACACCGGAGAGGGTTAGGGTTACACAGAGTCGGTTACAATGGGAAGAGATCTTCATATCGTATCGCCAAGCTTGCCTTCCACGCCAAGGAAAGTCCCATCCGGACACGGGACGGAGTCTTCAATCTTGTATCTTCATAGTCCGGGAATCCGGCCATCTGGACACCCCCTAATCCAGGACTCTCTTAGTAGCCCCTGAACCAGGCTTCAATGACGACGAGTCCGGCGTGCAAATTGTCTTCGGCATTGCAAGGCGGGTTCTTCCTCCGAATACTTCATAGATGATGTTGAACACCAGGATAGTGTCCGGCTCTGCAAAAATAAGTTCCATATGCCACCATAGAGAGAATAATATTTACACAAATCTAATCTGCTGACGTATTCCGCGGCGTGACATCATGCCATGGCCAAGCCTTTATTCGAATCATTTTACCGTTCCACCTCAGCGCGCTTAGCGAGGCGGTTTCCTTGGCACGTCTTGTCAAAGCAGAGATCGTGTCCTCTTATTCCGGGATTCTCATCAATACGGGCATGGGTAACCCAACCGTGCCTTTGGTATGACTCCCTAATTGAAAGCGAGTCTCAAACGGTTTCGGGGAGGGCTCTTGGTATTCAACTCCTTTATAAAGAGATTAGGGCCTGACTCCCTCCTTCTCAATCCAATCGAGTCCGCCCCTTGCTTCGAGTTCCAACACCCAAAGCTTCTAGTTTTAGGCGCTTCGGACCTTCAACGATGTCCGGCTCCGACCTTCAAGGCCGGTGGATGCCTTCCTCCGTTACGGAAGAAGATGTGCGAAAGCTGAGAGATGCCAGGTATCTAACCGGCGAAATCTCGCATAGGCTGACCGCTCAAGGGCAGGCCATTCCCACTCCCTAGCCCGGTGAGAGCGTGGCGTTCGTATCTCACTTCCTTCGGGGTATAGGCTTCACGATTGATCCCTTCGTGAGGGGGCTTATGTTTTATTACGGGCTGGAGTTTCACGACTTAGCTCCGGAGTCCATCCTCCAAATCTCAGCATTCATTGTCGTGTGTGATGCCTTCCTCCATATCACTCCTCACTTCGTATTGTGGCTAAGAACCTTCAAGGTGCAACCGAAGATGATCGAGGGGCAGCACGCTGAGTGCGGAGGAGCTATAATAAGCAAGATGGCCGATGCTCCATGGCCCGAGGGCTCTTTTCAAGAGGAGTTCGGCTTATGGCAACGGGACTGGTTTTACATCACAGCCCCCAGGGGCACCATATGGGTGGCGCCACCTACTTTTCGCTCGGGTCCCCCACCACGACCAGTGTCATGGGTTAATGAAGGACTTATCTGGGGGCCGCCCAAAGACGTGCCCTTGCTGCAGGACCGCATTCAAGATCTTCTAGAAAGAGATATCAACTTGACTGTAGTGGCGCAAGTCATGCTGATTCGCCACACACTGCCCTGCAAACGTCGACCTCTCCGCCTGTGGGAATTTAATACGGAGGGACCGTGAGTCCTCCAACATTTCATGGGTGCGACACCCGTGGAGATGTACAAATTGTTCTTCAGATTACATGCAAGGTGTCCGGATTTGTCCGAGGACGCGGGTCTGAGCTGCAATCGCCCGAATGCTAAGGTAAGTAGCCCCGTATTTGGACACACCATCCGTATTTTTATCACAAAATTACCCTTAACAGAGTTTTCCTTTGAACAGGAGTGGATAGTGAAGGCAAAGCTTATCAGGTGTCCAGCCCCCCTGCCCGAGACCGCGCCGAATCCCATGCTAACCAGGATGCTGGAGGTCGTGCTTTTGGCGGAAGGCAAAGGGGGGAACCCAGGGGCTACCGCCTCCGTGAAGGAGGCTGTTAGGAAGGGAAGAATCGAAAATTCCCCCGACCAGGGAAAGAAAAGGACTACCTCTGAAGACCCAGAGGTGATGGCCTCAAAACGGGGGAAGAAATCTTCGCCAGAGGGTTCAGCACTGGGGAACACCCCGGCCGAATCGCCCCCTAAGGGGGACCCGCTCTCCCCCGAGACGTAAGTGAAGGGAGGGGTTCCATAATGAATGACACTCCTATTTTATTTTTGAGGAAGATAACCGAAACATTACCTTGCAGTTCGGATCTCAACCCTTCTCAGCAGAGCTCATCTTCAGGGGATCTTCGTCCGGAGATGATAGAGAGAGAAATGCCTCCTCTTGTTGCGCCGTCTCACGAGGCAGGCGACCCTGAGGTGTCGTCTCGGAGGGTCTTTGCAAGTCTGGATCCTGCAAAAGGTCGTCAGGCTAGTCCGGCACCCTCTGGTGCACAGTCGGAGGGGCTGGAGGATATTTTGGTAGAGCCGCATATTAAATGTGCCCTATATAAATAGTAGCCCCTGAGACTCTGTGTGTCGTCAAGGGTGACGGCACGCAGAGGATCATAACCCCAGGTATAATATGTCGGCTTTTCCATGAAGGTGGCGAAGCGTTCGGTGGCTAGCCGGACTGATGAATCTGCCGAGCTAAAGCGGCAACTTGACGTAGCAGATGCCGACATCGTGCTTGTAAATAAGCGGCTGGACGAGGCACAAGGTATGTTCCAAAGACAACTGGTAATAGGAGCTTGATGCTTGGACCTTATATATATGTGCCTAATGTAGATGGTGCTGCTGCCGTGGAGAACCTTTGGGTGGAACTTGCCCGAGCCAAGGAGCAAGCAAGGAGAAGTGATGCGGCTGCCGTTAAAGCGGCTGAAGAGCTAAAAGCCGAATAGGCTGCTCACTGCCAGAGCAAAAAGGTGATAGCCGAAATGACCATGAAGTTGAAGGATGCTACCGACCGCTATAAATTTCTTGAACAAGAAGATAGGACGGCTCAGAAGGATCTTGAAAAGATCGCCGTCGAAGCCAAGGATACTCGCTCTGCAATGAGAGCTATGAAGGAGGAGCTGCGTCAGGCCGGAGATATCACGTCTGGAAAGCCCTATATGCTGCGGATGAAGTTCGGAGACCCCAAGTATGCTCCGTTATACCGGCAGCGGAGTGCGGAAAACACATCTGGATTTGGCAGCTAGTGCGGCGGACGCGATCGAACACTTCCGCGGCCGAGGTGACCGTGGATTGGAAGAGCTTTTTTTGGTCGCAGTTCCACAATCCAGAACGCCCACTTTCGGTATCCGACCGTTTGGCCGCCTGGGCGGAGCTGAACAGGTTATCCGGACTCGCCATGAGGTATGTTGCGAGTCGTCTGTGACCGGAGAAGACGGAGCCGAAGAGTTATTTTGGCTTGGTGCAGCAGTTCCTTGGTTCTGTGCCCCATGCTGATGCAATGAAGAGGTCGGCGTGCATAGAGGGCGCAGATGGCTCTTGCCCGTGTCAAAACATACTGGGCGGATATGAAGGCCAGTGTTGTTGCATCCCGTGATTCGGACGAAAGCCGAGTACCTGCCAAGCGCTACTTTGAGGAAGTTCTTCATGGCGCTCGTTTAATAGAGTCGCAGTGCTCGAAGGATGTTGTGTTCGAATAGCAGGTGCTATTGTAAAATAAATATTTTGATAGAATATAAAAGCTTTTCATACTTGTGCTTGCAAGAATTATAACCCCTCCTGTGCGGCTGTTAATGTATATGTGTATATAACCTGAAAGATGGCAGTCGTTGGCTTCAGCCCCACGCATATAATGCAGGGGTGTTCGCAAAAAATGCGCCTTTTCACACTTAACCCAACGTCTTGGTCCTACAAAGGAGGTGATAGCGCGGCGAACGAGGCAACCGGACTATAATGCTTTATCACTTTCACTTAGCCATAGGAGTTTGACAGTGGGGCTACTTAATAGCCCCTGAAGGCATCGCGCTCTCCCGAATTCGGGGCGCGTGCGTGCCTGACCGGGAAGCGGTCCTTCGTTAATGCGGAGGAATCCTAGAGATTCCGAGAGTCATCGAGTGGTTGACCAGTCTCTCGCTATATCATGACAGTTAGTTTTCGGCTTTCTCTACTGAGGTGCTCGCCTGGCCGAACCGGGGCACAATCGCAGTAGTTCTCCTGGTGCCGCGTTAGCCGATATAACAGAATGTAAGGCAGCAAAACACAGGAGCCGAGCAAACCCAACATTTGACCAAAGACATGATTCGGAGCTGATGCATATAAGGCCAAACTCGCGACGCCGAACACTCCCTAAGGTATTCGGTCTTTATGAAGACGGGCCGAAACGGAGCCGTTGGTAAAAAAGCCCCTAGTGTCCAGGTACGCGCGAAATTCTGGCGTGGCCATATGCCAAGACGCCAGCCTCCTCCTCGGTTATGACGAAAACCGGGGGATGTTGTCAACAAGAGACAGTAAAAAAGGTTTACGCAGGGTCTTAATCTGAAAAGAATCCTTTGAACGGGTCCCTACTGCACGTCTGCGCCTGTGTCTCCGTTGTGCCGTATCCTGGACGGGCGTAGCATGGTGTTCGTCTGCGAAAAAGAGGAACTTTAGTAAATAAGCGTGCGAGAAATCTATATTAGAATAAACAAAATATAGTTGGAGCAAGAAGTGAGCCGCATTGTCTCATGGCGTAAACACGCAGAGCCCCTTGTACAGGGTTATGCGGCTATTAAGTCCATGTGTGTTGACGCCGGACTCGTCCAGCCGTGTCCGGAATAGTAGTGCTAGATTAGTGTGCGACTGTCCAGGCGGCCGCACCCTTACCCGTACTTTGGGGGTCAATTGTCATTCCCCTGTAATGAGATGATGCCTCGTGGACCGGGCATTTTAAGTGTAAGGGATGCATAATGCGGTATTGCGTTAAAGCATACGAAAGCTTCCCGTCCTAGTAGCGCTTGATAGCGACTTACGAATGGGGCGATGTGGAAGGTTAGCTTTTCACTTCGGAAGTTGTCGGGTGAGCCGAACGTGACTTCTAACGAAAGGGAACCCATACTCTGGGTATCTGGACCCGGCGTGGCTCCTCGGAAGGGAGTGTTGCCATGGCGGATTAGCGCTGGGTTTACCCCTAGTTTGCAGATTGTGTCCTGATATAACAGGTTTAAGTCACTGCCGCCGTCCATAAAGACTCGTGTAAGTTGTAGTCCGTCAATAACCGGATTCAAGACCAAGGCAGTCCAGCCTGCGTTCCGGGCCCCTCTGGAGTAATCCTGACGATCAAAGGTAATTGGTTGTAACAACCAGTGGCGGTGCTCCTTTGGGGCTAGCCATACGGCGCGTGTCTTTGTAAGCGTCGTTCTGTTTTTCCCTTTTGTCATCTGAAGTGAATTTACTGTCTTGACTTCTTGTGGGAACTTCTTTTGTTCTCCGGTGTTCTGCTTGTGGGGTGCGTCGTCATCCTCGCTTGGTGTGTCGAGCCCCTTGTGTTCGTCGTTGAGTTTGTCGGACTGTTTGAAGACCCAACAATCTCTATGGGTATGGTTGGCAGGCCTCCCCGGAGTATTGTGGATTTGACATATTTTGTCCAAGATTTTGTTGAGGTTGGATAGCTTGTCCCTGTCATCTTTGGGGGCGGCTTTTTCTGATTTTGCTGAGAGCTTTTAAACCCGGCGTTGACTGTCATGCTCATTGGGCTGTTATCCTTGACTTGGTGCTGTTCTTTGTTATGGCGCGGTTTCCCGTTTCCATCTCTGGGTTCGGATGTACTTGGGTCGCTGGTGCTGCTTCTTGCCAACCAGCTATCCTCTCCTGCGCAAAAGCGGGTCATGAGGCTTGTTAATGTGGCCAGTGTTCTTGGATTTTCTTGGCCGAGGTGTCTGGCGAGCCATTCGCCTCGGATGCTATGCTTGAAAGCTGCTAGGGCCTCAGCGTCCGGGCAGTCGACTATCTGATTCTTTTTAGTAAGGAATCTGTTCCAGAGTTTCCGGGCTGACTCTCCGGGGTTCTGAGTTATATGACTCGGATCATCTGTATCCGGAGGTCGGACATAGGTCCCTTGAAAATTTGCCCGGAAAGCCTCCTCGAGCTCTTCCCAGCTTCCCATGCTATTTTCGGGAAGGCTTTTAAGCCAGTGTCGGGCTAGCCCTTTGAGCTTAAGGGGTAAGTATTTGATGGCGTGGAGGTCATCTCCTCTGGCCATGTGTATGTGGAGGATATAATCCTCGATCCAGACTCCGGGGTCTGTTGTTCCGTCGTATGCTTCTATGTTCACGGGTTTGAATCCTGCTGGAAATTCATGATCCAGCACCTCATCGGTAAAACATAGGGGATGTGCGGCGCCCCTGTATGTAGGTGTGCCACGATGTTCGGATATTTTCTGCATTGCATTGCTCGTTGGAGCTTGCTTTCTTGGCCCATAGATGGATCTGGTTGGGCCGGTTGTTTGATGTGAATCCTTAGGCGGATCACGCGCCGTATGGAGTGCGGCGCCCTTTGTCGCTTTAGATCTATCGTTGGGTCATCTATCCGACCTAGTGGCTTCCTTGTTTTTTGACTGTGGGGGCTTTATGGCCTCTTCATCAAATTTCGGTAGTAGTTTCCACTTCGGATAGCTCTTTATGTGACGACTGTTGCCGTACTTGTGTGCGGTATTGAGTACTTTGCCCCATCTGATCTTGAGTGCATCTTCTGCTATTTTGAGCCCCCGCTTCTGCTTTTTCAGGCTACGTGCAGTGGCAACGAGCCTTTGGTGGAGGTTCTGATGTTCCAGTAATTTGTCCGGCGTGAGGTCGTCCGGACTATTATCTTTCCCGAGGATTGGTTGTTTGGATTGCCGGTCTTTGTCGAGGTGGGGCTTGGCGTGGCGCTTACTTCGCCGCTTTGATTATTTTTCGAGGGAGCGATCCCTGGTTGCGCCCTTTTGATCCTCGTTCTTATCCCTTTTGGGTGTGTCCACCATGTATACATCGTATGATGAGGTGGCCTTCCAGTGCCCTATAGGTGTTGGTTCTTGGTCGTCTCCTTCATCGGCGTCCATACCGTCGATGTCTTCGGAGTCGAAGTCAAGCATGTCGGTTAGATCGTCGACAGTGGCTACAAACTGGGTGGTGGGTGGGTTTCTAATTTCTTCGTCGTCCGCGTCCCAACCTTGCTGACCATAGTCCGGCCAGGGCTCTCCTGACAAAGAGAGAGACTTTAGGGAGTTCAGGATGTCGCCAAAGGGTGAGTGCTGAAAGACGTCCGCGGCGGTGAACTCCATGATCGGAGCCCGATCGGGTTCGATTGGAGGGGGTGCGGAAGATTTGGAGTCCGGAACGGAGTCCGGCACCTTGGAGTCACGGGCCTTGCAGAGGACTAGGCTGGTATTCGGCTCTATCGCCGTAGAGATTGCGGCTCCTGGGGCGGCGTCCAACCGTCCGTCCCTGGTTAGCGCAGCCGGCTCCAAGCTAATGGTCGGAGCGGACTCCTGAGCGGCACTCTGGGAGCTGTCCGGCGGCAGAGCTAGATCATGCCCATCGAGACAGTGTGGCGCACTCGGACATGGCTCGAATCCGTTGAAGATCAAGTCGCCACGAATGTCAGTCGTGTAGTTTAAACTTCCAAACCTGACCTGATGGCCAGGGGCGTAGCTTTCGATCTGCTCCAGATGGCCAAACGAGTTGGCCCGCAGTGCAAAGCCGCTGAGTACGAAGATCTGTCCGGGGAGAAAAGTCTCGCCCCGGACCGCGTCGTGGTTGATGATCGAAGAAGCCACCGGGCCTAAAGGCGACGACACAGAGGAACTCTCAATGAAAGCACCAATGTCGGTGTCAAAACCGGCGGATCTCAGGTAGGGGGTCCCGAATTGTGCGTCTAGGCGGATGGTAACAGCAGACAAGGGACACGATGTTTTTACCCAGGTTTGGGCCCTCTCGATGGAGGTAAAACCCTACTCCTGCTTGATTAATATTGATGATATGGGTAGTACAAGAGTGGATCTACCACGAGATCAGAGAGGCTAAACCCTAGAAGCTAGCCTATGGTATGATTGTTGTTCGTCCTACGGACTAAAACTCTCTGGTTTATATAGACACCGGAGAGGGCTAGGGTTACATAGAGTCGGTTACAATGGGAGGAGATCTTCATATCGTATCGCCAAGCTTGCCTTCCACGCCAAGGAAAGTCCCATCCGGACACGGAACGGAGTCTTCAATCTTGTATCTTCATAGTCCGGGAGTCCGGCCAAAGGTCATAGTCCGGCCATCCGGACACCCCCTAATCCAGGACTCCCTTAGGTTGCCTTTTACCATTGCACATGATGATTTTGATGAATGTAATTGCATGTGCTTGCTG
The DNA here is from genome assembly GCF_002162155.2 of Triticum dicoccoides. Classification (NCBI taxonomy): domain Eukaryota; kingdom Viridiplantae; phylum Streptophyta; class Magnoliopsida; order Poales; family Poaceae; genus Triticum; species Triticum dicoccoides. The sequence continues at coordinate 65,431,780 of NC_041389.1, forward strand.
CTCCTACTTGCAATTATTATGAGAGAGGAACTACATCTCCACCTCTCTATGTTTCCAATATGATAGAATTGCAAGAAACTGTTTATACTATGCATTGGCCTTTACTATGTGTGCACGAATTGTTCTTTTATGACATGCCGATGCATAGGAAGAGAGTTAGACTTCGTTGTTGCATGATATATGTTACTTTGTGCTCACTACTAAATTACAAATCATTGTTAATTAAAATTGGCTTTGATATACCTTGGGATCCGGGTGGATTCATTACTTGAGCACTAAATGCCTAGCTTAATGGCTTTAAAGAAAGCGCTGCCAGGGAAACAACCCGGAAGTTTTAGAGAGTCATTTATTTCTGTTGAGTGCTTTTATATAGTTTAAAAACAAAAAAAAAGGGGAACCTAAAAACTTTTCAAAAAGGAAAGTGAAAGTGAGAAAGACAAGCATTGTTGAAGTGGGAGAGCTCCTTGAACTTTGTTCATGCTCATGGAAACTTTGTGAACCTTGATTACAGAAACTTTTCATCAAAAATAATTATCCCCTTGTATAATTCCATTGTATTATAAAAATAATGTGCCAATGTTTGCCTTTAGGATGTTTACAATGCTTGTTGGTTTGTACGGTGCAGGACAGAAACTTTAGCTGTAGTGTGCAATTTTAAATTTTTAACAGGAACGTTAATTGGTTCTGATTCCTTTTGCATTGTCTTGATATACAACTTGTTTATTTTTTCTAATTTTGGTAGAATTGTTGGGGTAACATAAGTATGGTGGATGTTCAGATTGCTACAGATTGTTCTGTTTTTGACAGATTCTGTTTTTTATGCATAGTTTGCTTATTTTGATGAATCTATCAATTTATATTAGTGGATTAAGCCATGGAAAATTTATATTACAGTAGACAAAATGCAAAAACAAAATATGAATTGGTTTTCAACAGTACTTAGAGTGGTGATTTGCTTTATTATACTAACGGATCTTACCGAGTTTTCTGTTGAAGTTTTGTGTGGATGTAGTGTCTAATCGAGGATGTCTCGATATGAGGAAAAGGAAGGGAGGCAAGAGCTCAAGCTTGGGTATGCCCGAGGCACCCCAATTAAATATTCAAGGAGACTCAAGCATCTAAGCTTGGGGATGCCCCGGAAGGCATCCCCTCTTTCTTCAACAAGTATTGGTATGTTTTCGAATTCGTTTCGTTCATGCATTATGTGCAAGTATTGGAGCGTCTTTTGCATTTAGTTTTCACTTTTCTTTTATGCACCATGCTGGTATGAGATAGTCCTTGATTGATTTATAGAATGCTAATTGCACTTCACTTAAATTTTTTGAGTATGGCTTTATAGAATGCTTCATGTGCTTCACTTATATTATTTGAAGTTTGGATTGCCTGTTTCCCTTTACATAGAAAACCGCCATTTGTAGAATGCTCTTTTGCTTCACTTATACTTGTGAGAGCGTGGGCATATCTTTTGTAGAAAGAATTAAACTCTCTTGCTTCTCTTATATCTATTTAGAGAGATGACAGGAATTGGTCAATCACATGGTTAGTCATAAAATCCTACATAAACTTGTAGATCGCTGAATATGATATGTTTGATTCCTTGCAATAGTTTTGTGATATAAAGGTGGTGATATTATAGTTGTGCTAGTTGAGTAATTGTGAAATTGAGAATTACTTGTGTTGAGGTTTGCAAGTCCCGTAGCATGCATGTATGGTGAACCGTTATGTAACGAAGTTGGAGCATGAGGTGCTCTTTGATTGCTTTCCTTATGAGTGGCAGTCGGGGACGAGCGATGGTCTTTTCCTACCAATCTATCCCTCTAGGGGCATGCGTAGTAGTACTTTGCTTTGAGGGATAAGTAGACTTTTGCAATAAGTATATGAGTTCTTTATGACTAATGTGAGCCCATGGATTATACGCACACTCACCCTTCCACTTTGCTAGCCTCTATTGTGTCGCGCAACTTTCGCCGATATCATGAACCCATTATTTACCTTCCTCAAAACAGCCACCATACCTACCTATTATGGCATTTCCATAGCCATTCCGAGATATATTGCCATGCAACTTCCATCATCATCATATACATGACTTGAGCATTCATTGTCATATTGCTTTGCATGATCTTAAGATAGCTAGCATGATGTTTTCATGGCTTGTCCATTTTTTGATGTCATTGCTATGCTAGATCATTGCACCTCCCGGTACACCGCTGGAAGCATTCATATAGAGTCATATCTTTGTTCAAGAGTTGTAATATTGAGTTGTAAGTAAATAAAAGTGTGATGATCATCATTATTAGAGCATTGCCCCAGTGAGGAAAGGATGAAGGAGACTATGATTCCCCCACAAGTCGGGATGGGACTCCGGACTTTATGAAAAATAAAAGAGGTCAAAGAAGCCCAAATAAAAAAAGAGGCCAAAGAAGCCCACCAAAAAGAAAGAAAAAAATGAAAAAATGAAAAAGAAAAAAAAGAAAAATAAAAAGAAAAAAAATGAGAGAAAAAGAGAGAAGGGGCAATGTTACTATCCTTTTACCACACTTGTGCTTCAGAGTAGCGACATGTTCTTCATAGAGAGAGCCTCCTATGCTCTCACTTTCATATACTAGTGGGAATTTTCATTATAGAACCTGGCTTGTATATTCCGATGATGGGCTTCCTCAAACGCCCGAGGTCTTCATGAGCAAGCAAATTGGATGCACACCCACTTAATTTCTAGTTTGAGCTTTCATACACTTATAGCTCTTAGTGTATCCGTTGCATGGCAATCCCTACTCACTCACATTGATATCTATTGATGGGCATCTCCATAACCCGTTGATACGCCTAGTTGATGTGAGACTATCTTCTCCTTTTTTGTCCTCACAACCACCACCATATACCACCATAGTGCTATGTCCATGGCTTGTGCTCATGTATTGCGTAAGAGTTGAAAAACCTGAAGCGCGCTAAAAAGTATGAACCAATTGTTGGGCTCGTCATCCGGGTTGTGCATGATTTGAATGCTTTGTGTGATGAAGATGGAGCATAGCCAGACTATATGATTTTGTAGGGATGAGCTTTCTTTGGCTATGTTATTTTGATAAGACATAATTGCTTGGTTGGTATGCTTGAAGTATTATTGTTTTTATGTCAAATGATAGACTATTGCTTTGAATCACTCATATCTTAATATTCATGCCATGATTAGATACATGATCAAGATTATGCTAGGTAGCATTCGACATCAAAAATTATCTTTTTTATCATTTACCTACTCGAGGACGAGCAGGAATTAAGCTTGGCGATGGTGATACATCTCCGTCGTATCTATAATTTTTTATTGTTCCATGCCAATATTATTCAACTTTTATATACTTTTGGCAACTTTTTATACTATTTTTTGGGACTAACATATTCATCCAGTGCCCAGTGCCAGTTCCCCTCTATTGCATGTTTTTTGTTTCGCAGAAACCCAATATCAAACGGAGTCCAAACGGGATAAAAACAGACGGAGAATTATTTTGGAATATTTGTGATTTTTGGGAAGTAAAATCAACGCGAGACTGTGCCCGAGGGGGCCAGGAGATAGGGGCGCGCCCCAGGGAGGCAGGCGCTCCCTAGACTCTCCTGGGCCCCTCGTAAGGCGGTTGATGCTCTTCTTTTGCTGCAATAAAGCTAATTTTATGAGAAAGATCTAGGCGAAAGATTCACCCCAATCGGAGTTACGGATCTCAGGATATTAAAGAAACGATGAAGGGGTAGAACCAGAGAACGCAGAAACAGAGAGATAGATCCAATCTCGGAGGGGCCCTCGCCCCTCCCACGCCATGGGAGCCAAGAACCAGAGGGGAAACCCTTCTCCCATCTAGGGAGAAGGTCAAGGAAGAAGAAGAAGAAGAAGGGGGGCTCTCTCCCCCTTGCTTCCGGTGGCGCTGGAACGCCGCCGGGGGCCATCATCATCACTGCGATCTACACCAACACCTCCATCATCTTCACCAACACCTCCATCTGTTGGAAATATGCCCTAGAGGCAATAATAAAAGTATTATTATATTTCTATGTTCATGATAATTGTCTTTTATTCATGCTATAACTGTATTATTCGGAAATCGTAATACACGTGTGAATACATAGACCACAATATGTCCCTAGTGAGCCTCTAGTTGACTAGCTCGTTGTGATCAACAGATAGTCATGGTTTCCTGGCTATGGACATTAGATGTCGTTGATAACGGGATCACATCGTTAGGAGAATGATGTGATGGACAAGACCCAATCCTAAGCATAGCACAAAGATCGTGTAGTTCGTTTGCTAGAGCTTTGCCAATGTCAAGTATCTCTTCCTTTGACCATGAGAGCGTGTAACTCCTGGATACCGTAGGGGTGCTTTGGGTGTATCAAACGTCACAACGTAACTGGGTGACTATAAAGGTGCACTGCAGGTATCTCCGAAAGTATCTATTGTTTTATGCGGATCGAGACTGGGATTTGTCACTCCGTATGACGGAGAGGTATCTCTGGGCCCACTCGGTAATGCATCATCATAATGAGCTCAAGGTGACCAATGTGTTGGGCACGGGATCATGCATTACGGTACGAGTAAAGTGACTTGCCGGTAACGAGACTGAACAAGGTATTGGGATACCGACGATCGAGTCTCGGGCAAGTAACGTACCGATTGACAAAGGGAATTGTATACAGGGTTTGATCGAATCCTCGACATCATGGTTCAACCGATGAAATCATCGAGGAGCGTGTGGGAGCCAACATGGGTATCCAGACCCCGCTGTTGGTTATTGCCCGAGAGTGGTCTCGGTCATGTCTGCATGTCTCCCGAGCCCGTAGGGTCTACACACTTAAGGTTCGGTGACGCTAGGGTTATTAGGGAGACTAGTATGTGACTACCGAATGTTGTTCGGAGTCCCGGATGAGATCCCGGACGTCATGAGGAGTTCCGGAATGGTCCGGAGGTAAAGTTTTATATATGGGAAGCTGTTAAACGGGCACCGGAAAGTTTCGGGGTTATACCGGTATTGTACCGGGACCACCGGAAGGGTTCCGGGGGTCCACCGGGAGGGGCCACCCCTCCCGGGGGGCCACTTGGGCTGCGTGGGTATAGCAGCCAGCCCCTAGTGGGCTTGGCGCGCCCCCCTCCTTGGGCCCATGCGCCTAGGGGTGTGGGGGAAACCCTAAAGGGGGCGCACCCCCTTTGCTTGGGGGGCAAGCCCCCCACCCCTTGGCCGCCGCCCCCCCTAGGGTTTTCCCTAGAGGGCCGGCCCCCCTTGCCCTTTCCCCTATATATAGAGGGGTGAGGGGAGGGCTGCAATACACCATAACTCAAGGCGCAGCCCCTCCCCTTCCCAACACATCTCCTCCTCCGTACGTGCTTGGCGAAGCCCTGTCGGAATACTGCCGCGTCAACTACATCACGCCATCGTGCTGCCGTTGGAGCTGCCTTCCTCAACCTCTCCTTCCTCCTTGCTGGATCAAGACGGAGGAGACGTCTCCCGTCCCGTACGTGTGTTGAACGCGGAGGTGTTGTCCGTTCAGCACTAGGACATCGGTGATCCGAATCACGTTCGAGTACGACTCCATCATCACCATCTCCTTGGCAAGCTTCCGCTCGTGATCTACAAGTGGTATGTAGATGCAAACTCTCTCCCTTGACTCGTTGCTTAGATGAACTCATAGATGGATCTTGGTGAAACCGTAGGAAAAATTTTAATTTTCTGCAACGTTCCCCAACAGTGGCATCATGAGCCAGGTCTATGCGTAGTTCTATTTGCACGAGTAGAACACAATTTTGTTGTGGGCGTGGATTTTGTCATCTTACTTGCCTCTACTAGTCTTTTCTTGCTTCGGCGGTATTGTGGGATGAAGCGGCCCGGACCAACCTTACACGTACGCTTACGTGAGACCGGTTCCACCGACTAACATGCACTAGTTGCATAAGGTGGCTGGTGGGTGTCTGTCTCTCCCACTTTAGTTGGAGCAGATTCGATGAAAAGGGCCCTTATGAAGGGTAAATAGAAGTTGACAAAATCACGTTGTAGTTATTCGTAGGTAAGAAAACGTTCTTGCTAGAACCCAATTGCAGCCACGTAAAAGATGCAACAACAATTAGAGGACGTCTAACTTGTTTTTGCAGCGATTGATCAAGTGATGTGATATGGCCAGAAGTTGTGATGAATGATGAATTGTGATGTATGAGATCATGTTCTTTGTAATAGGATTCACGACTTGCATGTCGATGAGTATGACAACCGGCAGGAGCCATAGGAGTTGTCTTTATTTTTTGTATGACCTGCGTGTCATTAAAGGACGCCATGTAACTTACTTTACTTCATTGCTAAACGCGTTAGTCATAGAAGTAGAAGTAGTCGTTGGCGTGACAACTTCATGAAGACACGATGATGGAGATCATGATGATGGAGATCATGGTGTCAAGCCGGTGACAAGATGATCATGGAGCCCCGAAGATGGAGATCAATGGAGCTATATGATATTGGCCATATCATGTCACAACTATATAATTGCATGTGATGTTTATTATGTTTATGCATCTTGTTTACTTAGGACGACGGTAGTAAATAAGATGATCCCTTACAAAATTTCAAGAAGTGTTCTCCCCTAACTGTGCACCGTTGCTACAGTTCGTCGCTTCTAAGCACCACGTGATGATCGGGTGTGATGGATTCTTACGTTCACATACAACGGGTGTAAGACAGTTTTACACAGCAAAAACACTTAGGGTTAACTTGACGAGCCTAGCATGTGCAGACATGGCCTCGGAACACGGAGACCGAAAGGTCGAACACGAGTCGTATGGAAGATACGATCAACATGAGAATGTTCACCGACGATGACTAGTCCGTCTCACGTGATGATCGGACACGGGCTAGTCGACTCGGATCGTGTAACACTTAGATGACTAGAGGGATGTCTAATCTAAGTGGGAGTTCATAATTTGATTAGAACTTAATTATCATGAACTTAGTCTAAAACCTTTGCAAATATGTCTTGTAGATCAAATGGCCAACGCTCATGTCAACATGAACTTCAACGCGTTCCTAGAGAAAACCAAGCTGAAAGATGATGGCAGCAACTATACGGACTGGGTCCGGAACCTGAGGATCATCCTCATAGCTGCCAGGAAACAATATGTCCTAGAAGGACCGCTAGATGACGCTCCCATCCCAGAGAACCAAGACATTATGAATGCTTGGCAGTCTCGTGCTGATGATTACTCACTCGTTCAGTGCGGCATGCTTTACAGCTTAGAACCGGGGCTCCAAAAGCGTTTTGAGCATCACGGAGCATATGAGATGTTCGAAGAGCTAAAACTAGTTTTTCAAGCTCACGCCCGGGTCGAGAGATATGATGTCTCCGACAAGTTCTACAGTTGTAAGATGGAGGAAAACAGTTCTGTCAGTGAGCACATACTCAAGATGTCTGGGTTGCACAACCATATGACCCAGCTGAATATTAACCTCCCAGATGAGGCGGTCATTGACAGAATCCTCCAGTCGCTCCCACCAAGCTACAAGAGCTTTGTGATGAACTACAATATGCAGGGGATGGTAAAGACCATTCCTGAAGTATTTTCTATGATGAAGTCAGCAGAGGTTGAAATCAAGAAAGAACATCAAGTGTTGATGGTCAATAAGACCACTAAGTTCAAGAAGGGCAAGGGTAAGAAGAACTTCAAGAAGGACGGCAAGGAGGTTGCCGCGCCTGGTAAGCCAGTTACCGGGAAGAAGTCAAAGAATGGACCCAAGCCAGAGACTGAGTGCTTTTATTGCAAGGGGAACGGTCACTGGAAGCGGAACTGCCCCAAATACTTAGCGGATAAGAAGGCCGGCAACACCAAAGGTATATTTGATATAGATGTAATTGATGTGTACCTTACCAGTACTCGTAGTAACTCCTGGGTATTTGATACCGGTGCCGTTGCTCATATTTGTAACTCACAGCAGGAGCTGCGGAATAAACGGAGACTGGCGAAGGACGAGGTGATGATGCTCGTCGGGAATGGTTCCAGAGTCGATGTGATCGCCGTCGGCACGCTGCCTCTACATTTACCTACGGGATTAGTTTTGAACCTCAATAATTGTTATTTAGTGCCAAGTTTGAGCATGAACATTGTATCTGGATCTCGTTTAATACGAGATGGCTACTCATTTAAGTCCGAGAATAATGGTTGTTTGATTTATATGAGAGATATGTTTTATGGTCATGCTCCGATGGTCAATGGTTTATTCTTAATGAATCTCGAGCGTAATATTACACATGTTCATAGTGTAGATGCCAAAAGATGTAAAGTTGATAACGATAGTCCCACATACTTGTGGCACTGCCGCCTTGGTCACATTGGTGTCAAGCGCATGAAGAAGCTCCATGCTGATGGACTTTTGGAGTCTCTTGATTATGAATCGTTTGACACGTGCGAACCATGCCTCATGGGCAAAATGACCAAGACTCCGTTCTCCGGAACAATGGAGCGAGCAACCAACTTGTTGGAAATCATACATACCGATGTGTGCGGTCCAATGAGCATTGAGGCTCGCGGAGGATATCGTTATGTTCTCACTCTCACTGATGACTTAAGTAGATATGGGTATGTCTACTTAATCAAACACAAGTCTGAGACCTTTGAAAAGTTCAAGGAATTTCAGAACGAGGTGGAGAATCAACGTGACCGAAAGATAAAGTTCCTACGATCAGATCGTGGAGGAGAATATTTAAGTCACGAATTTGGCACACACTTAAGGAAATGTGGAATCGTTTCACAACTCACGCCGCCTGGAACACCTCAGCGAAACGGTGTGTCCGAACGTCGTAATCGCACTCTATTGGATATGGTGCGGTCTATGATGTCTCTTACCGATTTACCGCTATCATTTTGGGGATACGCTCTAGAGACAGCTACATTCACTTTAAATAGGGCACCGTCTAAATCCGTTGAGACGACACCGTATGAATTATGGTTTGGGAAGAAACCTAAGCTGTCGTTTCTAAAAGTTTGGGGATGCGATGCTTATGTCAAGAAACTTCAACCTGAAAAGCTCGAACCCAAGTCGGAAAAATGCGTCTTCATAGGATACCCTAAGGAAACTGTCGGGTATACCTTCTACTTAAGATCCGAGGGCAAAATCTTTGTTGCCAAGAACGGATGCTTTCTGGAAAAAGAGTTTCTCTCGAAAGAAGTAAGTGGGAGGAAAGTAGAACTCGATGAAGTACTACCTCTCGAACGGGATAGTGGTGCAGCTCAGGAAAATGTTCCTGTGATGCCCACACCAACTGAAGAGGAAACCAATGATGATGATCAAGGTACTTCGGATCAAGTTGCTACTGAACTTCGTAGGTCCACAAGGACACGTTCCGCACCAGAGTGGTACGGCAACCCTGTCCTGGAAATCATGTTGTTAGACAACGGTGAACCTTCGAACTATGAAGAAGCGATGGCGGGCCCAGATTCCAATAAATGGCTAGAAGCCATGAAATCCGAGATAGAATCCATGTATGAAAACAAAGTATGGACTTTGACTGACTTGCCCGACGATCGGCGAGCGATAGAAAACAAATGGATCTTTAAGAAGAAGACGGACGCGGATGGAAATGTTACCATCTATAAAGCTCGACTTGTCGCTAAGGGTTATCGACAAGTTCAAGGGATTGACTACGACGAGACATTCTCTCCCGTAGCGAAGCTTAAGTCCGTCCGAATCATGTTAGCAATTGCCACATACTATGATTATGAGATATGGCAGATGGACGTCAAAACGGCATTCCTTAACGGGCATCTTAAGGAAGAGCTGTATATGATGCAGCCAGAAGGTTTTGTCGATCCTAAGAACGCTAACAAAATATGCAAGCTCCAGCGATCCATTTATGGGCTGGTGCAAGCATCTCGGAGTTGGAATATTCGCTTTGATGAGATGATCAAAGCGTTTGGGTTTATGCAGACCTATGGAGAAGCCTGCGTTTACAAGAAAGTGAGTGGGAGCTCTGTAGCATTTCTCATATTATATGTGGATGACATACTCTTGATGGGAAATAATATAGAATTTCTGGACAGCATTAAGGCCTACTTGAACAAATGTTTTTCAATGAAGGACCTTGGAGAAGCTGCTTATATATTAGGCATCAAAATCTATAGAGATAGATCGAGACGCCTCATAGGTCTTTCACAAAGCACATACCTTGATAAGATTTTGAAAAAGTTCAAAATGGATGAGTCCAAGAAAGGGTTCTTGCCTATGTTACAAGGTGTGAGATTGAGCTCAGCTCAGTCACCGACCACGGCAAAAGATAAAGAAGAGATGAGTGTCATCCCCTATGCTTCAGCCATAGGATCTATTATGTATGCCATGCTGTGTACCAGACCTGATGTAAACCTTGCCGTAAGTTTGGTAGCAAGATACCAGAGTAATCCCGGCAAGGAACACTGGACAGCGGTCAAGAATATCCTGAAGTACCTGAAAAGGACAAAGGACATGTTTCTCGTTTATGGAAGTGACGAAGAGCTCGTCGTAAAGGGTTACGTCGACGCTAGCTTCGACACAGATCTGGATGACTCTAAGTCACAAACCGGATACGTGTATATGTTGAATGGTGGAGCAGTAAGCTGGTGCAGCTGCAAGCAGAGCGTCGTGGCGGGATCTACATGTGAAGCGGAGTACATGGCAGCCTAGGAGGCAGCGCATGAAGCTATTTGGATGAAGGAGTTCATCACCGACCTAGGAGTCATACCCAATGCGTCAGGGCCAATCAAACTCTTCTGTGACAACACTGGAGCTATTGCCCTTGCTAAGGAGCCCAGGTTTCACAAGAAGACCAGGCACATCAAGCATCGTTTCAACTCCATCCGTGAAAATGTTCAAGATGGAGACATAGAAATTTGCAAAGTACATACGGATCTGAATGTCGCTGATCCGTTGACTAAACCTCTCTCGCGAGCTAAACATGATCAACACCAAAACTCTATGGGTGTTCGATTCATCACAATGTAACTAGATTAGTGACTCTAGTGCAAGTGGGAGACTGTTGGAAATATGCCCTAGAGGCAATAATAAAAGTATTATTATATTTCTATGTTCATGATAATTGTCTTTTATTCATGCTATAACTGTATTATCCGGAAATCGTAATACAGGTGTGAATACATAGACCACAATATGTCCCTAGTGAGCCTCTAGTTGACTAGCTCGTTGTGATCAACAGATAGTCATGGTTTCCTGGCTATGGACATTAGATGTCGTTGATAACGGGATCACATCGTTAGGAGAATGATGTGATGGACAAGACCCAATCCTAAGCATAGCACAAAGATCGTGTAGTTCGTTTGCTAGAGCTTTGCCAATGTCAAGTATCTCTTCCTTTGACCATGAGAGCGTGTAACTCCTGGATACCGTAGGGGTGCTTTGGGTGTATCAAACGTCACAACGTAACTGGGTGACTATAAAGGTGCACTACAGGTATCTCCGAAAGTATCTATTGTTTTATGCGGATCGAGACTGGGATTTGTCACTCCGTATGACGGAGAGGTATATCTGGGCCCACTCGGTAATGCATCATCATAATGAGCTCAAGGTGACCAATGTGTTGGCCACGGGATCATGCATTACGGTACAAGTAAAGTGACTTGCCGGTAACGAGACTGAACAAGGTATTGGGATACCGACGATCGAGTCTCGGGCAAGTAACGTACCGATTGACAAAGGGAATTGTATACAGGGTTTGATCGAATCCTCGACATCGTGGTTCAACCGATGAAATCATCAAGGAGCGTGTGGGAGCCAACATGGGTATCCAGACCCCGCTGTTGGTTATTGCCCGAGAGTGGTCTCGGTCATGTCTGCATGTCTCCCGAGCCCGTAGGGTCTACACACTTAAGGTTCGGTGACGCTAGGGTTATTAGAAAGACTAGTATGTGACAACCGAATGTTGTTCGGAGTCCCGGATGAGATCCTGGACGTCATGAGGAGTTCCGGAATGGTCCGGAGGTAAAGTTTTATATATGGGAAGTTGTTAAACGGGCACCGGAAAGTTTCGGGGTTATACCGGTATTGTACCGGGACCACCGGAAGGGTTCCGGGGGTCCACCGGGAGGGGCCACCCCTCCCGGGGGGCCACTTGGGCTGCGTGGGTATAGCAGCCAGCCCCTAGTGGGTTTGGCGCGCCCCCCTCCTTGGGCCCATGCGCCTAGGGGTGTGGGGGAAACCCTAAAGGGGGCGCACCCCCTTTGCTTGGGGGGCAAGCCCCCCACCCCTTGGCCGCCGCCCCCCCTAGGGTTTTCCCTAGAGGGCCGGCCCCCCTTGCCCTTTCCCCTATATATAGAGGGGTGAGGGGAGGGCTGCAATACACCATAACTCAAGGCGCAGCCCCTCCCCTTCCCAACACATCTCCTCCTCCGTACGTGCTTGGCGAAGCCCTGTCGGAATACTGCTGCGTCAACTGCATCACGCCGTCGTGCTGCCGTTGGAGCTGCCTTCCTCAACCTCTCCTTCCTCCTTGCTGGATCAAGACGGAGGAGACGTCTCCCGTCCCGTACGTGTGTTGAACGCGGAGGTGCTGTCCGTTCAGCACTAGGACATCGGTGATCCGAATCACGTTCGAGTACGACTCCATCATCACCATCTCCTTGGCAAGCTTCCGCTCGTGATCTACAAGTGGTATGTAGATGCAAACTCTCTCCCTTGACTCGTTGCTTAGATGAACTCATAGATGGATCTTGGTGAAACCGTAGGAAAAATTTTAATTTTCTGCAACGTTCCCCAACACCATCACCTTCCCCTTCTATCTATAGCAGTCCACTCTCCCGCAACCCGCTGTACCCTCTACTTGAACATGGTGCTTTATGCTTCATATTATTATCCAATGATGTGTTGCCATCCTATGATGTCTGAGTAGATTTTTGTTGTCCTATTGGTGGTTGATGAATTGCTATGATTGATTTAATTTTCTTGTGGTTATGTTGTTGTCCTATTGTGCCCTCTGTGTCGCGCAAGTATGAGGGATTCCTGCTGTAGGGTGTTGCAATACGTTCATGATTCTTTTATGGTGGGTTGCTTGAGTGACAGAAGCATAAACCTGAGTAAGGGGATTGTTGCATACGGGATAAAGGGGACTTGATGCTTTAATGCTATGGTTGGGATTTACCTTAATGAATCTTTAGTAGTTGCGGACGCTTGCTAGAGTTCCAATCATAAGTGCATATGATCCAAGAAGAGAAAGTATGTTAGCTTATGCCTCTCCCACATAATACTTGCTATCGGTCTAGTAACGTAGTCAATTGCTTAGGGACAATTTCACAACTCCTACCACCACTTTTCCACACTCTCTTTATTTACTTTATTGCATCTTTATCTAAACAGCCCCTAGTTTATATTTACGTGTTCTTTATTATCTTGCAAACCTATCCTATCACACCTATAAAGTACTTCTAGTTTCACACTTGTTCTAGGTAAAGCGAACGTCAAGCGTGCGTAGAGTCGTATCAGTAGCCGATAGGACTTGAGAGAGTATTTGTTCTACCTTTAGCTCCTCGTTGGGTTCGACACTCTTAGTTATCGAAAGAGGCTACAACTATCCCGTATACTTGCGGGTCATCATTATACTATTGCCATCGCATCCAGAAACCTGCGCTGCATGTCACGGTCACCACCAGGAAATGTACGTGGAAGCACTATTCTCTTGACAATCCGATCACCACGTGACTCGCCGGCATAGACGGTGTCAACAAGACCCTATAATGAATCAATATTTGACGATAAGTAGTGTACAAGGTTGAAGGAAAGAGTGCAACATGTATAATGTGATTTATTGGTATTAACAGAAGCATGTTACCTGGTATAGGTCAGCGCGTATAACCTTTTGAATTTCTGGCCATGAGTACCAGTCAAGCCTCATTGTCTCAATCTTGATGTACATGTCAACAGCCCACTGTTGGAATAGGCGCCCCCCAAATAAGATGATGTTAAAAAGCTTTTTTCGGACCTGTAGCTTGAAGCAATAGTACTCCCTCGCGCTTACAAATTTCCTGGATTTTGTGGCATTAATCTCATTGTCTCCAAACTCCTCCAGGTTATCATCGTTGTCATCTAAAAATTGATTAACAAAAAAGCTGTTATCCCATCATGTTGTTATCTGAAAGTTGGTATGATAGATAGAATCATAAGAATATAAAAAACAACAAGTACGTGCAATACCTGCAGGTAAATCAGTGGCCTGGTCTTCAAGCTGTGTGGTATGACCAACTTGTTCTCCCATCACGTTGTTGTCTAAAAGATGGACGACTGTCTAAGTTTTAATTTGGCCAATATGTATATAAATCTGCTATGAACACCATACCTGAATGAAAATCAGTGGCTTGGTTCCTTTGTGGTGCAGAATCATGCACTGAACCTTGGGTTGTGGCATCGGGGAGCCCAATATATGGCATCCAACGATTCCAACCGATCTCCCTAATAACCCACAAGTGTAGGGGATCGCAACAGCTTTCGAGGGTAAAGTATTCAACCCAAATTTATTGATTCGACACAAGGGGAGCCAAAGAATATTCTTGAGTATTAGCAGTTGAGTTGTCAATTCAACCACACCTGGATAACTTAGTATCTGCAGTGAAGTGTATAGTAGCAAAAGTGGTATGATAATAAAGGTAACGGTGGCAAAAGTAAAGATAGTAGTTTTTGGGTTTTTGTAGTAGTTGTGACAGTAGCAATGGTAAAGTAAATAAGCGAAGAACAATATGTGAAAAGCTCGTAGGCAATGGATCAGTGATGGATAATTATGCCGGATGTGATTCCTCATGTAATAGCTATAACATAGGGTGACACAGAACTAGCTCCAGTTCATCAATGTAATGTAGGCATGTATTCCGTAAATAGTCATACGTGCTTATGGAAAAGAACTTGCATGGCATATTTTGTCCTACCCTCCCGTGGCAGCAGGGTCCTAGCGGAAACTAAGGGATGTTAAGGCCTCCTTTTAATAGATAACCGGAACAAAGCATTAGCACATAGTGAATACATGAACTCTTCAAACTACGGTCATCACCGAGAAGTATCCCGATTATTATCACTTCGGGGTTGTCGGATCATAACACATAATAGGTGACTATAGACTTGCAAGATAGGATCAAGAACACACATATATTCATGAAAACATAATAGGTTCAGATCTGAAATCATGGCACTCGGGCCCTAGTGACAAGCATTAAGCATAGCAAAGTCATAGCAACATCAATCTCAGAACATAGGGGATACTAGGGATCAAACCCTAACAAAACTAACTTGATTACATGGTAAATCTCATCCAACCCATCACCGTCCAGCAAGTCTACGATGGAATTACTCAAGCACGGCGGTGAGCATCATGAAATTGGTGATGGAGGATGGTTGATGATGACGACGGCGATGAATCCCCCTCTCCGGAGCCCCGAACGGACTCCAGAGCAGCCCTCCCGAGAGAGATTAGGGCTTGGCGGCGGCTCCATGTCGTAAAACGCGATGAAACTTTCTCTCTGATTTTTTTCTCCCCGAACGTGAATATATGGAGTTGGAGTTGAGGTCGGTGGAGGTCCAGGGGGCCCACGAGATAGGGGCGCGCCCAGGGGGAGGGGGCGCGCCCCCTGTCTCGTGGACAAGGTGTGGGCCCCCTGGTCTTGATTCTTTCGCCAATATTTTTTATATTTTCCAAAAAGTGCCTCCGTGGATTTTCAGGACATTCCAAGAACTTTTCTTTTCTACACATAAAACAACATCATGGCAGTTCTGCTGAAAACAGTGTCAGTCCGTGTTAGTTTCATTCAAATCATGCAAGTTAGAGTCCAAAACAAGGGCAAAAGTGTTTGGAAAAGTAGATACGTTGGAGATGTATCAACTCCCCCAAGCTTAAACCTTTGCTTGTCCTCAAGCAGTTCAGTTGATAAACTGAAAGTGATAAAGAAAAACTTTTACAAACTCTGTTTGCTCTTGTTGTTGTAAACATGAAAAGCCAACATTCAAGTTTCAGCAAATATTATGAACTAACCATACTCACAATAACACTTAGGTCTCACAACTACTCATATCAATAGCATAATCAGCTAGCAAGCCATAATAATAAAACTCGGATGACAACACTTTCTCAAAATAATCATAACATGATATAACAAAATGGTATCTCGCTAGCCCTTTCTGAGACCACAAAACATAAATGCAGAGCACCTTTAAAGATCAAGGACTGACTAAACATTGTAATTCATGGTAAAAGAGATCCAGTCAAGTCATACCCAATATAAATCAATAGTAATGAATGCAAATGACAGTGTGCTCTCCAGCGGGTGCTTTTTAATAAGAAGGGTGATGACTCAACATAAAAGTAAATAGATAGGCCCTTCGCAGAGGGAAGCAGGGATTTGTAGAGGTGCCAGAGCTCGATTTGAAAATAGAGATTGAATAACATTTTGAGCGGCATACTTTTGCTGTCAACGCAACAACTATGAGATGGCTGTATCTTCCATACTACATGCATTATAGGCAGTTCCCAAACAGAATGGTAAAGATTTATACTCCCCCAACCACCAACAAGCATCAATCCATGGCTTGCTCGAAACGACGAGTGCCTCCAACTAACAATAGCCCTGGGGGAGTTTTGTTTAATTATTTTGATTTGCTTTGATCTTTTTGGATCATGGGACTGGGCATCCCGGTTACCGGCCCTTTCTCGTGAATGAGGAGCGGAGTCCACTCCTCTTGAGAATAACCCACCTAGCATGGAAGATATAGGCAGCCCTAGTTGAAACATGAACTGCTCGAGCATACAAAACAGAATTTCATTTGAAGGTTTGGAGTTTGGCACATACAAATTTACTTGGAACGGCAGGTAAATACCACATCTAGGAAGGTATAGTGGACTCATATGGAACAACTTTGGGGTTTAAGGAGTTTGGATGCACAAGCAGTATTCCCGCTTAGTACAGTTGAAGGCTAGCAAAAGACTGGGAAGCGACCAACTGAGAGAGCGACAACACTCATAAACATGCATTAAAATTAATTCACACCGAACACAAGCATGAGTAGGATATAATCCACCATGAACATAAATATCATGAAGGCTATGTTAATTTGATTCAACTACATGCGTGAACATGTGCCAAGTCGAGTCACTCAATTCATTCAAAGGAGGATACCATCCCATCATACCACATCATAATCATTCTAATAGCATGTTGGCACGCAAGGTAAAACATTATAACTCATAGCTAATCAAGCATGGCACAAGCAACTATAATCTCTAAATTTCATTGCAAATATGTTTACTTCATAATAAGCTGACTCGGAAACGATGAACTCATCATATTTACAAAAACAAGAGAGGTCGAGTTCATACCGGCTTTTCTCATCCCAATAAGTCCATCATATATCGTCATTATTGTCTTTCACTTGCACGACCACACGATGTGTAAAATAATAAGAGTGCACATGCATTGGACTAAGCTAGAATCTTCAAGCATTAAACTCAAAAGAGAAGACAAGTAATATGGGCTCTAAATTAAATAAACAATCATGCATATGAGAGCCACTAAACATTTTCAATATGGTCTTCTCGACCCCCAAAGGAAAGAAAAGAAAAGAAAACTATTTACACAGGAAAGCTCCCAACAAGTAAGAAGAAGAACTAGAAATCTTTTTAGGTTTTCATTTTAATTTCTACTACAAGCATGGAAATTAAACTAACTAATTTTTTTTTTGGTTTTTCTCAAGGTTTATCAAACACACAAGAAGAAAGCGAGAAAAAGAAAATTAAACTAACATGGATAATACAATGAAAAAGTATGAGCACCGACGACTAGTGTGTGAACATGAATGTAAAGTCGGTGAGAAATACGTACTCCCCCAAGCTTAGGCTTTTGGCCTAAGTTGGTCTAGTACCAAGGACCGCCTGGCTGATATCCGTAAGTAAAACTGGGGTCGTACTAAGATGCAGCGCCAACCGCCTCTTGAGCTGCGGCGTGTTGGCGAGCTACCTCCGCACTCCTCTCGTGTTCAGCTGCTTCCTCCCTGGTGACAACATATCTTCCTTTTGCCTGATAATCAGAAAGGTAGGGAGCAAGAAGAGTAACATGGACGACGTTGCTTCTGTCATAGATTAGTCGATATTGGAGGAATTGTCCATTCCTCCCAAGAAATTGATGATTGATCGTAGCTTCAGAATCCAAATAAACAGGAGGTATTATCATATCTCCCTCTCGTGGGGCTATACCAAGATAATTAGCCACATGGGTTGCATAAATTCCTCCAAATAAATTTCCCTTTCTACTATTATTCTGCAACCTACGTGCAACTATTGCCCCCAAGTTATAACCTTTATAACCTAACACAGCACTCTTGAGGACACACAGATCAGGGACAGACATGTGGCATGCTTCATCTTTACCGTTAATGCATCTACCAATGAAGAGAGCAAAATAATGTATAGCAGGAAAATGAATGCTCCCTATGGTAGCTTGTGTTATGTCCCTGAATTCCCCCATAGTAATACTAGCAAGGAAATCTCTAAATTCAGATTTGTGAGGATCATTAATATTACCCCACTGCAGAAGTCTGCAAGCAGTTGTAAAATCCTCTAGGTCCATGGTATAAAATGTATCATAAATATCAAATATGACACTAGGAGAATTACGCGTACAGTTATATTTAAACCTCCGCACAAAGGAATCAGTCAATTGATAGTACTGAGGATACTTATCTTGTAAGAAGTCCTCCAACTCAGCATTACGCACATACGCATCAAATTCCTCCTTGAAACCTGCTTCGACCATAAAATCATCGGATGGGCACTCACAAGCTCGTACATCCGCTTCCCTTGGTAATTCAACATCTTGCTCACGTATAGCAATTCTGGGCCCTTTCTTCACCGAGGAACCACCTTGGTACATTCTCCTAGACATAATTCTTTTCTGAAATAATTCTGAAATTTTAGTAACTTCAAAATAAAAGTGAATAAAACTAAACAAGATTGGTAGCAACTACTCCTACAAGTGTCTAGAGCCTATATCATGCATTGAATTTGCTTGGGACCTCATAAATTTAACATGCAAGCTCAAGAACATGGTCACCTATGCAGCAAAATTTGCAATGAATAAAGCACTAGAATAAAAACTAATTGGACCAATGGAGGAGTCACATACCAGGCAACAATCTCCCAAAGCAGTTTTCTGAATGGAGCTTTGAGCAACGAGATCAAAAATCGCAGCAAAATGAGCTAGAACTCGTGCTTGAGCTGGATGGGGATTTTTTTGGGTAGAAGATGAAGTGTGTGGGTGCTGGCATAAGTGGAGGGGCCCACGAGACAGGGGGCGCGCCCTCCACTCTCATGGCCTGGTGTTTGCCCCTCCTGCAGTGTTTTCAGTGCCTAAAATCCTCAAATATTCCATAAAAAATCATACTAAATTTGCAGGGCATTTCAAGCACTTTTATTTTCGAAATATTTTTTTTAATGCACGGATAATTCAGAAAACAGACAGATAATACTATTTTTGCTCTATTTATTCTAAATAACAGGAAATAAAAAAGAGGGTACAGAAGGTTGTGCCTTCTAGTTTCATCCATCTCATGATCATCAAAATGAATCCACTAACAAGGTTGATAAAGTCTTGTTAACAAACTCATTCCGAATAGCACGGAACCGGAGAAATTTCGAATAACACTAAGTTACCTCAACGGGGATATGAAAATCCCCAACAATAAGAATACCATATTTTTTCTTGACATTAGGAAGAGGAAATTCAAAACCTCCTGAGGGAGTCCTGGACTAGGGGGTGTCCGGATAGCCGAACTATCATCATCGGCCGGACTCCAAGACTATGAAGATACAAGATTGAAGACTTCGTCCCGTGTCCGGATGGGACTTTCCTTGGCATGGAAGGCAAGCTCGGCGACACGGATATGTAGATCTCCTACCATTGTAACCGACTCTGCGTAACCCTAGCCCTCTCCGGTGTCTATATAAACCGGATGGCTTTAGTCCGTAGGACAAACAATAATCATACCATAGGCTAGCTTCTAGGGTTTAGCCTCCTTGATCTCGTGGTAGATCTACTCTTGTAATACCCACATCATCAATATCAATCAAGCAGGACGTAGGGTTTTACCTCCATCAAGAGGGCCCGAACCTGGGTAAAACATTGTGTCCCTTGTCTCCTGTTACCATCCTCCTAGGCGCACAGTTCGGGACCCCCTACCCGAGATCCGCCGGTTTTGACACCGACATTGGTGCTTTCATTGAGAGTTCCTCTGTGTCGTCACTGATAGGCTCGATGGCTTCTTCGATCATCACCAACGACGCAGTCCAGGGTGAGACTTTTCTCCCCGGACAGATCTTCGTATTCGGCGGCTTTGCACTGCGGGCCAATTCGCTTGGCCATCTGGAGCAGATCGAAAGCTACGCCCCTGGCCGTCAGGTCAGATTTGGAAGTTTAAACTTCACGGCTGACATCCGCGGAGACTTGATCTTCGATGGATTTGAATCACAGCCAAGCGCGCCGCACTGTCACGATGGGCATGATTTAGCTCTGCAGCCGGACAGTGCCCTGGAGGTCGCACACGAGTCCGCTCCGATCTTCAATTCGGAGCCGGCTGCGCAGATCGAGGACGGGTGGCTAGACACCGCCTCGGGGGCTGCAACCTCTACGGCGATAGAGCCAAACACTGACCTTGTCCCTCATGAAGCTCGTGACTCCGAGGTGCCGGACTCCTCGCCGGACTCCGAACCTCCCACGCCCCCTCCAATGGAATCTGATTGGGCGCCGATCATGGAGTTCACCGCTGCGGACATCTTTCAACACTCACCTTTCGGTGACATCTTGAGTTCGCTAAAGTATCTCTCGTTATCAGGAGAGCCCTGGCCGGACTGCGGTCAGGACGGTTGGGATGCGGACGACGAAGAAATTCAAAGCCCACCCACCACCCACTTAGTAGCCACTGTCGACGATCTAACCGACATGCTAGACTTCGACTCCGAAGACATCGACGGTATGGACGACGATGCCAGAGACGACCAAGAACCAGCGCCTACCGGGCACTGGAAAGCCACCTCATCATATGACATATACATGGTGGATATCCCAAAGGATGGGAACGGCGGAGGAACAGAGAAGGATGACCCCTCCAAGAAACAGCCCAAATGCCGGCGTCAGCGGCGCCGCTCTAAATCCCGCCAAAGCAAGAATGGAGATTCCGGCACCGGAGATAATAACACCCCAGACAGTGCCGAAGACAACCCCCTGCAGCAAGATTCAGCACAGGAGGACGGAGACGCCAGCCCTCACGAGAGAGTGGCAGACGAAGAGGTAGAGGATGATAATTACATGCCTCCCTCCGGAGACGAGGAAAGCCTCGATGACGACGAATTTGTCGTGCCTGAGGATCCCGCCGAACAAGAGCGTTTTAAACGCAGGCTTATGGCCACGGCAAACAGTCTCAAGAAAAAGCAGCAACAGCTTAGAGCTGATCAAGATCTGCTAGCCGACAGATGGACTGAAGTCCTTGCGGCCAAAGAGCATGAGCTCGAACGCCCCTCCAAAAGCTACCCCAAACACAAGCTGCTACCTCGATTAGAGGAGGAGGCATATAAACCCGCATCACCAGAGCACGATACGGCTAACCGGCCACCCCGTGGCCGCGACAGAGAGGCCTCTAGGCCCTCCATTAGAACCGTACCCCGGCGTCGCTCGAAAAGCACAAGACCACAGGGGAACGCTCCGGACTTGCGAGACATATTAGAGGATAAGGCAAGACAATCAAGATCGATCTACGGATCGCGGGGGCGCCCCATGATACGTGACGACAACCGTCGCGCCGGACACAGCAAGTCTGGCCGGGCCGAACACAGTAGACAAAACTCTTTTGAGCTTCGTCGTGATATAGCCCAATACAGAGGCGCTGCACACCCACTATGCTTCACAGATGAAGTGATGGATCATCAAATCCCCGAAGGGTTTAAACCCGTGAATATTGAATCTTATGATGGCACAATGGACCCCGCGGTTTGGATCGAAGACTATCTCCTTCATATCCACATGGCCCGCGGTGATGATCTCCACGCCATCAAATACCTCCCACTCAAGCTTAAAGGACCAGCTCGACATTGGCTTAACAGCTTACCAGCAGAATATATGAACGTTGTTGTGCTTTCTTATATATTTAAGCTTGGGGTGAAGTGGTAGCAGGTCCTCGCGCTACAAAATATATGTTACGTCCGCCTTGGCATTCCATCGAACATGTAGCAGGCAAGGGGAAGGACGAGCCCGCCACAGCGGAGCACGGACGTCGGAGGAGCACAAACCCGCCATGGTGGAGCACAGGCGCCGGAGGAGGCACTACTAGGGAAAAGGCTAGCAGTAGCGCTGGTTTTAGGTATATCAGTAGCGCGGGGTGGCGCGCTACTGATACGGTGCTACAGCTAAAGTTTATCAGTAGCGTGTGCTCGTCCGCGCTACTGCTATACGTGCTTAGCAGTAGCGCTTTTGGTGCACAGCGCTATTGGTAGTTACTGATGGCACGCCTCCATACCCGCGCTACTACTATTGTTGGGTATTTCTTTTTTGTTTTATTTTGTATTCATATGCCATTATATAAGTTTTCATACAGTAGCAATTTAGAGATTGTTTTTACATCAGAATGAATTATTATATCATTGGATGAAAGAACCGTGGATTAGTTTCAAGTGTATGTGACGGTCAAAAAAAACAGATGATGTAAATTTGTATGCCTGACTATATGTACACTGTACACATGTGCTTGAAGCCTTGAAGCATGAATACAAATTATGGGTCATGTGATCGAGCCACAAAACGCTCCAAGAAAAAGGCTGGGGCCCTAAAGGTACTAAAGAGGTAAAGAAACCTACAATGGTAGGTTATGTCAGATTCATTCCTGTTTCCTAATAAAGAGAGCTCCGTGCATCACTCGACCCAAAGCCAGTAAATGTCAAGACCATTTCCAAGCTTTATATCTGATCGAATATTCAGTGCTTCCATTGCGCGGAAACATGCACTCATGTCCATGTAGTAGTAGCCTACTAGGTGAACAGCAAATTGATCATGGGAAACCTGTAATCCCCATAGAGCATGAACTTGTGTGACAGCATAAAAGGGCAGGCCAAGGAGCAAACCGAGCAAGTGAGATTGATTTCTACCCGAGTCCAAGGAGCCTGTTCCAATGGCTTCGCTACAATAGGCCTGGGAGACGCCGGGAACAATTTTCTTACCTTTTTCCACGCCATTGCTTCATTTCTTGGCTGATTTACCACAAAACTAGCGAATGATTCTGAATCATGTGTCCCCTGCTCCCGTTCTTCTCCTATTTCCTTCTCGCTGTTGACTGTAACCTCTCCTAGCTGCACTACGCATGCCAACCACCATACACGACGAACGTCCTAGCTCCACCCCGCACACTACGCCCCGCCTCCGTGCTACTGAGCAGATTGCGCGTGTTGTACACTAGCCACATATGATCAACACAAGGGAGCAGCAGGCAAGGTGCATTGCATCCTCCTCTTTCTCGTCTGCACTTTCAACCGCAATTTGTTGTAATCCACTTTTTCTTTTGAACAGGAAAATATTAATATCGCGCAAATATCAATTACACCTAGCATGTGCACTACAAAGATGTCGCAACGACATCCAGGATGCACACAGCCAAAGAAAAAAAGTTAGAAAAGAAAGGAAAAAAGAAGTCGCCAGGTGATTAACAAAGTTCGCATCAACGTGCTGACTGTTATGCATGACTGGAATTTGCTACGATGGAAACTCGTGATGCGTACGAGTCAAAATCTCAGGAATTTTCCGTTTCAAAAAAAAAATCTCAGGAATTTTATTTAGCAGAAATGCTCTCTTTCTTCTGAACAGCGTGTGGTTTTTTTCAGTTTGTTTAGTCCATTCTACAATTTTTGGAATCATGTCCTCAGGAACATGACGGATATATAAATTTTTCACCAACAGAAAAATTATTGCTGGTGGTCATTGTGTGGCTAGTGGTAGTGCAGCTGTGAAATTGGTTCGGTGGCGATACGGGCACTGGTTAGGGCTTGCAGTCGACGGGGGCAAAGACCTCAAGCGTCAGACAACCCCATCTGTTTCTTCAGTGTCTGCATATAACTTCAGACCTGCATACCAAGGAAGGGATGGGATGGGTCGTACGTACACTATGAACTGGTCTTGGGCTATGTGCCAACCGTTGGTTCTCCAATTAAAGGTTTCTTGCTACGCATTCATTGGTGCGAATGAGTAACGCACATACTATCAGCTCGAAAACGCGCGCGCGGAGTAAAAAGAATTGGAGGGAGTACTTCATCCATTCGGGTAATGTAATCCTTTCGGCTAATGTCAGGCCTAAGCTCTACGTGCCCTTCAAGATACGTGGCCGGCGTTTTCATGGCTCGTCTCGCTGAAAGGAAGTACGCAGCTACATAAACCCGTATTCAGTTTGAGAACGCAGCATTCTTGAAATGGTAGCAGATTTAAAAGTTATGAGTATGTAAACAGAGTATACACTAAAGTGGTGACCTTTTTGAAGATTTCATTCACATGTTATGTTGTTTTAATTTTATTTATTTTTAGATTAAGATAAGATTTTTGAGATAGCTTATACCATGTTTTTTACTAGTATTAGTAGGTGACTTGTCTGCACCAACTAAGAGCAACTCTAGCAGACCCCGCAAAACGCCCCGGCCCGCAAAATAACCGCCAAATTGCGGGTTGAGGCCAAAAAATCTGCACGAGCAGACCCCGCAAAACGCCCCGGCCCGTAAAAAATTTTGCGGGACGCGGCAAATTTCTCCCTCAACCTCTATCTTCACGGGCTGGGAGGCCGACTCGAGCTCAACCACCATCCGGCGTGAGATTTGGCGGGAGGGACATTTTCGCGCCCCCTTTCCCGCTCCCCGCACCCTCCGCCACCATCCCCCCCTCCGAAGCTCCGGCTCCCCTCCCCGGTCGTCCCTCGCCGTCATGGACGACCCCATGCTGTCCCCCGTCACCGTCGAGGTCGCGCACGCCCCTCCCTCGGGCGGATCTCGTCGCCGGCCATGTAGGCCCCGCCGGCGTCGTCCAAGCACACGCCACGCCTGCCCGCAAGCGGCAGGGCAACGTGCTTGTGCAGGGCAGGAATCCGGCTGCCCCCGCTGCGATGGCCCGCGCTCCGGGCGCCAATGCCGCTTTGCGATCCCGGCCGGCGGCGGAGAAGGCCGGCAAGGTCGCGGGCGTAAAGCGGAGGAAGGTTCCGACTTCAAGGAACAAATCTTCTTCAACCTCTCACTCCATCCTCCCGCAAGGAGGTGCTCCGGCGATGCCGTTCAACGGTGCCACTCCACCCGCGAGCAAGGTGTTCGACGAAATGGCCGGAACATATTCTCGTCGGACTTTGGTGATTCTCTTTCATTTTCTCCATTGTTTTTTGATAGCTCGTGACTTAGCATCGTTCGGTATAGCGGTGGTTCGAACAATGCAACAACCGAGTTCGAGAACTTGTTCGACACGAACGCGGTTGACATTGATCAAGCCCCTTTCGAACCTTTCGACTACAACGAAATGGAGGGCGTCTGAGGGCCTTGGCGACGAAGAATTCATCGTGCCTGAGGATCCCGTCGAGCAGGAGCGCTTCAAGCGCCGGCTTATAGCCACTGCAAAAAGCCTGGAAAAAAAGCAGCAACAGCTTATCAAGATCTGCTAACTGATAGATGGACCGAGGTCCTGGCTGTCGAGGAATACGGACTCGAGCGCCCTAGCAAAACCTACCCAAAGCGCAGGTTGCTACCTCAACTCGAGGAGGAGGCTTTAAAGCCCACGCTACTAGCGCATGATGTGGCTGACCGGTGATACGTCTCCGTCGTATCTATAATTTTTGATTGTTCCATGCCAATATTCTTCAACTTTCATATACTTTTGGCAACTTTTTATATTATTTTTGGGACTAACATATTGATCCAGTGCCCAGTGCCAGTTCCTGTCTGTTGCATGTTTTATGTTTCGCAGAAAACCAATATCAAACGGAATCCAAACGGGATAAAAACGGACGGAGAATTATTTTGGAATATTTGGGATTTTCCGGAGGAAGAATCAACGCGAAACGGTGTCCGGGGTGGCCACAAGATAGGGGGGCGCGCCCCAGGGAGGCAGGCACACCCTGGGCTCTCGTGGGCCACCCGTAAGGTGGTTGACGCTCTTCTTTTGCCGCAAGAAAGCTAATTTTATGAGAAACATCTGGACGAAAGATTCACCCCAATCGGAGTTACGGATCTCCAGATATAAAGGAAACGGTGAAGGGGCATAAATGGAGAACACAGAAACAGAGAGATAGATCCAATCTCGGAGGGGCTCTCCCCCTCCCAAGCCATGGGGGCCAAGGACCAGAGGGGAAACCCTTCTCCCATCTAGGGAGGAGGTCAAGGAAGAAGAAGAAGAAGGGGGCCTCTCTCCCCTTGCTTCCGGTGGCGCCGGAGCGCTGTCGGGGGCCATCATCGTCACTGCGATCTTCACCAATACCTCCGCCATCTTCACCAACATCTCCATCACCTTCCTCCCTCTATCTACAGCGGTCCACTCTTTCGCAACCCGTTGTACCCTCTACTTGAACATGGTGCTTTATGCTTCATATTATTTTCCAATGATGTGTTGCCATCCTATGATGTCTGAGTAGATTTTCGTTGTCCTACCGGTGATTGATGAATTGATATGATTGGTTTGAGTTGCATGTTTTATTATTGGTGTTATCCTATTGTGCCCTCCGTGTCGCGCAAGCGTGAGGGATTCCCGCTGTAGGGTGTTGCAATGCGTTCATGATTCGCTTATAGTGGGTTGCGTGAGTGACTGAAACACAAACCCGAGTAAGGGGATTGTTGCGTATGGGATAAAGGGGACTTGATGCTTTAATGCTAGGGTTGGGTTTTACCTTAATGAATCTTTAGTAGTTGCGGATGCTTGCTAGAGTTCCAATCATAAGTGCATATGATCCAAGAAGAGAAAGTATGTTAGCTTATGTCTCTCCCTCAAATAGAATTGCAATAGTGATTACTGGTCTAGTAACATAGTCAATTGCTTAGGGACAATTCCACAACTCCTACCACCACTTTTCCACACTCGCTTTATTTACTTTCTTGCATATTTATCTAAACAACCCCTAGTTTATATTTACGTGCTCTTTATTATCTTGCAAACCTACCCTATCACGCCTACAAAGTACTTCTAGTTTCATACTTGTTCTAGGTAAAGCGAACGTCAAGCGTGCGTAGAGTCGTATCAGTGGCCGATAGGACTTGAGAGAGTATTTGTTCTACCTTTAGCTACTCGTTGGGTTCGACACTCTTACTTATCGAAAGAGTCTACAACTATCCCGTATACTTGCGGGTTATCAAGACCTTTTTCTGGCGCCTTTGCTGGGGAGTCATAGCGTGGGGTGAATATTCTCGTGTGTGCTTGTTTGCTTTATCACTAAGTAATTTTTATTTGTTGTTCTTAGTTGTTTTCTATCTTTAGTTATGGGTAGGAAACACAAAATACGAAAAAAAATTAGTTGTACCTACTGCTCCAATGGTTGAAGAACCACTCAAAATCTATCACACTACTAAAGCTTTTTACTTGGATCATCTTCGTTCCCTTTGTGCTCGTGCTGAAACCCCAACTAGCTTAGTTGAGGGAAAATCTTTAGATGAGCATGCTCGTTATGTGCAACACCGTATATCTGAAAAAGGGAAACTATTGTGGGATCAAATTCAACGTTTGCAATGCTATGCTTGGAATTTATGTGAAATTTATGATGTTACTTGTTGTTCTGAAAACCCTAAGAAACACCTTCCCTACCAATGTGAGTTTGATAATGGAATCGTATCTTCGTATGCTAAGGGTGTTTATAATTACTTGATGTTGAACAAATTGAAGAATTTGTTGCTTTTAAGGGTGCTTTTGAAATTGCTTCTTTGATTGAAAAGTATGATGCTACTCTTTACAAATCTGAAAGTTTTTCCATACTTGAATATTGTTATGGTAATTATGCTTCTAATGCCTATGTTAAACCATACATTGAGAAATTCTCCGCTGTCCAAGAAGAGACTAATATTTTGCAGGAAGCTATGGAAGAAGAAATTGATGAAACTGTGAGCTCATTGGGTGAAAAAGATGATGAGGAGAGCGAAGAACAAAAGGAGGAAGAGCGGATTAGCTACCCGTGCCCACCTTCTAATGAGAGTAACTCTTGAACTCATACATTGTTTAATTTCCCTTCGTGCTTACCGAAGGATGATTTCTATGATGATTGTTATGATCCCGTTGATTCTCTTGAAATATCCCCTTTTGATGATGTTTGCTATGCTTGTGGCCAAGATGCCAATATGAATTATGCTTATGGAGATGAACTTGCTATAGTTCCTTATGTTAAACATGAAATTGTTGCTATTGCACCCACACATGATAGTCCTATTATCATTTTGAATTCTCCCTACTACACTTTATCGGAGAAGTTTGTGCTTATTAAGGATTATATTGATGGGTTGCCTTTTACCATTGCACATGATGATTTTGATAGATATAATATGCATGTGCTTGCTTCTCCTACTTGCAATTATTATGAGAGAGGAATTATGTCTCCACCTCTCTATGTTTCCAATACGATAGAATTGCAAGAAATTGCTTATACTATGCATTGGCCTTTACTTGGTGTGCATGAATTGTTCTTTTATGACATGCCGATGCATAGCAAGAGAGTTAGACTTCATTGTTGCATGATATATCTTACTTTGTGCTCACTACTAAATTACAAGTCATTGTTAATTAAAATTGGCTTTGATATACCTTGGGATCCGGGTGGATTCATTACTTGAGCACTAAATGTCTAACTTAATGGCTTTAAAGAAAGCGCTGCCAGGGAGACAACCCGGAAGTTTTAGAGAGTCATTTATTTCTGTTGAGTGCTTTTATATAGTTTAAAAACAAAAAAATAAAGAGGGGAACCTAAAAACTTTTCAAAAAGGAAAGTGAAAGTAAGAGAGACAAGCATTGTTGAAGTGGGAGAACTCCTTGAACTTTGTTCATGCTCACGGAAACTTTGTGAACCTTGATTACAGAAACTTTTCATAAAAAATAATTATCCCCTTGTATAATTCAATTGTATTATAAAAATAATGTGCCAAGGTTTGCCTTTAGGATGTTTACAATGCTTGTTGGTTCGTACGGTGCAGGACAGAAACTTTGCCTGTAGTGCACGATTTTACATTTTTAACTGGAACGTCAATTGGTTCTGATTACTTTTGCACTATCTTGCTGTACAACTTGTTTAATTTTACTAATTTTGGTAGAATTTTTGGGGTACCATAAGTGTGGTGGATGTTCAGATTTCTACAGACTGTTCTGTTTTTGACAGATTCTATTTTTGATGCATAGTTTGTTTGTTTTGATGAATCTATCAATTTATGTCAGTGGATTAAGCCATGAAAAAGTTATATTACAGTAGACACAATGCAAAAACAAAATATGAATTGGTTTGCAACAGTACTTAGAGTGGTGATTTGCTTTATTATACTAACGGATCTTACCGAGTTTTCTGTTGAACTTTTGTGTGGATGAAGTGTCTAATCGAGGAGGTCTCGATATGAGGAAAAGGAAGAGAGGCAAGAGCTCAAGCTTGGGGATGCCCAAGCCACCCCAAGTAAATATTCAAGGAGACTCAAGCGTCTAAGCTTGGTTATGCCCCGGAAGGCATCCCCTCTTTCTTCAACAAGTATCGGTATGTTTTCGTATTCATTTCGTTTATGCATTATGTGCAAGTCTTGGAGCGTCTTTTGCATTTAGTTTTAATTTTTCTTTTATGCACCATGCTGGTATGAGATAGTCCTTGGTTGATTTATAGAATGTTCATTGCACTTCACTTAAATATTTTGAGTATGGCTTTATAGAATGCTTCATGTGCTTCACTTATATCATTTGAAGTTTGGATTGCCTATTTCTCTTCACATAGAAAACCGCCATTTGTAGAATGCTCTTTTTCTTCACTTATATTTGTTAGAGCGTGGGCATATCTTTTGTAGAAAGAATTAAACTCTCTTGCTTCACTTATATCTATTTAGAGAGATGACAGGAATTGGTCATTCACATGGTTAGTCATAAAATCCTACATAAACTAGTAGATCATTGAATATGATATGTTTGATTCCTTGCAATAGTTTTGCGATATAAAGATGGTGATATTAGAGTCATGCTAGTGGGTGGTTGTGGATTGTAGAGACACTTGTGTTGAGGTTTGCAAGTCTCGTAGCATGCACGTATGGTAACCGTTGTGTGATAAATTTGAAGCATGGGGTGTTTCTTTGATTGTCTTCCTTATGAGTGGCAGTCGGGGACGAGCGATGGTCTTTTCCTACCAATCTATCCCCCTAGGGGCATGTGTAGTATTACTTTGCTTCAAGGGCTAATAAACTTTTGCAATAAGTATATGAGTTCTTTATGACTAATGTGAGTCCATGGATTATACGCACTTTTACCTTTCCATCATTGCTAGCCTCTTCGGTACCGTGCATTGCCCTTTCTCACCTCGAGAGTTGGTGCAAACTTCGTCGGTGCATCCAAACCCCGTGATAAGATACGCTCTATCACACGTAAGACTCATTATATCTTCCTCAAAACAGCCACCATACCTACCTATTATGGCATTTCCATAGCCATTCCGAGATATATTGCCATGCAACTTCCATCATCATCATATACATGACTTGAGCATTTATTGTCATATCGCTTTGCATGATCGTAAGATAGCTAGCATGATGTTTTCATGGCTTGTCCGTTTTTGATGTCATTGCTACGCTAGATCATTGCACATTCCGGTACACCGCCGGAAGCATTCATATAGAGTCATATCTTTGTTCTAGTATCGAGTTGTAATATTGAGTTGTAAGTAAATAAAAGTGTGATGATCATCATTATAGAGCATTGCCCCATGAAAAAAAAGAAAAAAAAAGAAAAAAAAAAGGAAAGGCCAAAGAAGCCTAAATAAAAAAGGGGGGCCAAAGAAGCCCACCGAAAAAAGAAAAAAGAAAAAAAAAAGAAAAAGGAAAGGGGCAATATTACTATCCTTTTTCCACACTTGTGCTTCAAAGTAGCACCATGCTCTTCATATAGATTGTCTCCTATGTTGTCACTTTCATATACTAGTGGGAATTTTCATTATAGAACTTGGCTTGTATATTCCAACGATGGGCTTCCTCAAATGCCCTAAGTCTTCATGAGCAACCAAGTTGGATGCACACCCACTTAGTTTCTTTTGTTGAGCTTTCATATTATAGCTCTAGTGCATCTGTTGCATGGCAATCCCTACTCCTCACATTGACATCAATTGATGGGCATCTCCATAGTCCGTTGATTAGCCGCGTCGATGTCAGACTTTCTCCCTTTTTGTCTTCTCCGCATAACCTCCATCATTATATTCTATTCCACCTATAGTGCTATATCCATGGCTTGCACTCATGTATTGCGTAAGGGTTGAAAAAGCTGAAGCGCGTTAAAAAGTATGAACCAATTGCTCGGCTCGTCATCGGGGTTGTGCATGATGGGAGCATTTTTGTGTGACGAAAATGAAGCATGGCCAAACTATATGATTTTGTAGGGATAAGCTTGCTTTTGCCTTGTTGTTTTGAAAAGACATGATTGCTTTATTGGTACGCTCGAAGTATTCTTGTTTTTATGTCAAATAATAGACTATTGTTTTGAATCACTCATATCTTAATATTCATGCCAGGATTAGACACATGATCAAGATTATGCGAGGTAGCATTCCACATCAAAAATTATCTTTTTTATCATTTACGTACTCGAGGACGAGCAGGAATTAAGCTTGGGGATGCTGATACGTCTCCGTCATATCTATAATTTTTTATTGTTCCATGCCAATATTCTTCAACTTTCATATACTTTTGGAAACTTTTTATATTATTTTTGGGACTAACATATTGATCCAGTGCCCAGTGCCAGTTCCTGTGTGTTGCATGTTTTATGTTTCGCAGAAAACCAATATCAAACGGAATCCAAATGGGATAAAAATGGACGGAGAATTATTTTGGAATATTTGGGATTTTCCGGAGGAAGAATCAACGCGAAACGGTGTCCGGGGTGGCCACGAGATAGGGGGGCGCGCCCCAGGGAGGCAGGCGCGCCCTGGGCTCTCATGGGCCACCCGTAAGGCGGTTGATGCTCTTCTTTTGCCGCAAGAAAGCTAATTTTATGAGAAAAATTTGGGCGAAAGATTCACCCCAATCAGAGTTACGGATCTCCAGATATAAAGGAAATGGTGAAGGGGAAGAAATGGAGAACGCAGAAACAGAGAGATAGATCCAATCTCGGAGGGGCTCTCGCCCCTCCCAAGCCATGGGATCTAAGGACCAGGGGGGAAACCCTTCTCCCATCTAGGGAGGAGGTCAAGGAAGAAGAAGAAGAAGGGGGCCTCTCTCCCCCTTGCTTCCGATGGCGTCGGAGCACTGCCGGGGCCATCATCGTCACCGCGATCTTCACCAACACCCCCGCCATCTTCACCAACATCTCCATCACCTTCCCCCCTCTATCTACAGCGGTCCACTCCTCCGCAACCCGTTGTACCCTCGACTTGAACATGGTGCTTTATGCTTCATATTATTTTCCAATGATGTGTTGCCATCCTATGATGTCTGAGTAGATTTTCGTTGTCCTACCGGTGATTGATGAATTGATATGATTGGTTTGAGTTGCATGTTTTATTATTGGTGCTGTCCTATTGTGCCCTCCGTGTCGCGCAAGCGTGAGGGATTCCCGCTGTAGGGTGTTGCAATGCGTTCATGATTCGCTTATAGTGGGTTGCGTGAGTGACTGAAACACAAACCCGAGTAAGGGGATTGTTGCGTATGGGATAAAGGGGACTTGATGCTTTAATACTAGGGTTGGGTTTTACCTTAATGAATCTTTAGTAGTTGCGGATGCTTGCTAGAGTTCCAATCATAAGTGCATATGATCCAAGAAGAGAAAGTATGTTAGCTTATGCCTCCCCCTCAAATAGAATTGCAATAATGATTACCAGTCTAGTAACATAGTCAATTGCTTAGGGACAATTCCACAACTCCTACCACCACTTTTCCACACTCGCTATATTTACTTTCTTGCATCTTTATCTAAACAGCCCCTAGTTTATATTTACGTGCTCTTTATTATCTTGCAAATCTACCCTATCACACCTACAAAGTACTTCTAGTTTCATACTTGGCCTAGGTAAAGAGAACGTCAAGCGTGCGTAGAGTCGTATCAGTGGCCGATAGGACTTGAGAGAGTATTTGTTCTACCTTTAGCTCCTCGTTGGGTTCGGCACTCTTACTTATCGAAAGAGGCTACAACTATCCCGTATACTTGCGGGTTATCAACCGGCCACCCCGTGGCCGCGACAAAGCGGTGTACCAGCCCGAAGTCCAGACCGCACCCGTCGCCAATCAAACAATAATACTAAGGCCCGGGGCTACACGAAGGACCTGTGAGATGTATTGGAAAACAAAGCAAGACAGTCAAGATCGATCTACGGATCACGGGGGCGCGCCACAAGACGTGACGATGACCGTCACGCCGGATACAATAAACCAAAGTCCGGCCGGGCCGAATACAACAGACTAGATTCATTTGAACTACGTCGGGATGTAGCCCGGCATAGAGGCGCCGCACACCCTCTATGCTTCACTGATGAAGTCATGGATCACGAATTCCCAGAAGGGTTTAAACCCGTAAACATTGAATCATATGATGGCACAACAGACCCCGTGGTATGGATCGAAGATTTTCTCCTCCACATTCACATGGCCCACGGCGATGACTTACATGCCATAAAGTACCTACCACTTAAGCTCAAAGGACCGGCTCGGCATTGGCTGAATAGCCTGCCAGCAAGCTCCATTGGCAGTTGGGAGGACTTGGAAGACGCATTTCTCGACAACTTCCAGGGCACTTATGTGCGACCACCGGATGCTGATGACTTAAACCACATAACCCAACAGCCCGGAGAGTCAGCCAGGAAATTCTGGACTCGATTATTAACTAAAAAGAACCAAATTGTTGATTGTCCGGATGCCGAAGCATTAGCAGGCTTCAAGCATAACATCCGTGACGAATGGCTCGCCCGACACCTCGGCTAAGAGAAGCCAAAGTCCATGGCAGCCCTCACGACATGACCCACTTTTGCATGGGCGAGGACAGCTGGCTGGCTCGTAGCAACATCACACCCAAAAACTCAGGCGATTCAGACGCCAGGAACAGCAATGACAAGCCACGACAAAATAGACACAAGTGTCACAACAATGGCGACAACGCCGAAGACACGGCAGTCAATGCCAGATTCAGAGGCTTTAAATCTGGACAATGGAAAAAGCCATTCAAAAGAAACAGTCCGGGCTCGTCCAGTTTGGACTGCATACTCGATCGCTCATGTTAAATTCACGGCACCCCCAATAAACCAGCCAACCACACCATCAGGGAATGGTGGGTGTTTAAACAGGTCGGCAAGTTGAATGCCGAAAACAAGGAAAAGGGGTTGCATAGCAATAACGACGAGGAGCCACGGTCGCCGAACACAGGAGGACAGAAGAAATTCCCTCCCCAGGTGAAAACAGTAAATATGATATACGCAACCCATATTCCCAAGCGGGAACAGAAGCGTGCACTAAGGGACGTCTATGCGATGGAGCCAGTCGCCCCAAAGTTCAACCCATGGTCCTCTTGTTCGATCACCTTCGATCGCAGGGACCATCCTACCAGTATCCGTCATGGCGGTTTGGCTGCATAGGTCCTTGACCCCATCATTGACGGATTCCATCTCACACGAGTCCTCATGGACGGTGGTAGCAGCCTGAACCTGCTCTATCAGGATACAGTGGGCAAAAT
This sequence comes from Triticum dicoccoides, assembly GCF_002162155.2. Classification (NCBI taxonomy): domain Eukaryota; kingdom Viridiplantae; phylum Streptophyta; class Magnoliopsida; order Poales; family Poaceae; genus Triticum; species Triticum dicoccoides. The sequence goes on from NC_041389.1 coordinate 65,466,674, forward strand.
GGGCATCGACCCCTCAAGGATCAAGCCCACAAAAACCACCTTCAAGGGTGTCATACCCGGGGTGGAGGCCTATTGTACGGGCTCAATCACACTGGAAGTGGTCTTCAAATCTCCGGACAATTTCCGAAGGGAGGAGTTAATCTTCGACATCGTCCCCTTCCGCAGTGGCTATCATGCACTGCTCGGACGAACCGCATTCGCCAAATTCAATGCAGTACCGCATTATGCATACCTCAAGCTCAAAATGCCAGGACCTCGCGGGGTTATTACAGTTAATGGAAACACAGAGCGCTCACTCCGCACAGAGGAGCACACCACGGCCCTCGCGGCGAAAGTACAAAACAACCTTCTTAGGCAAACAGCCAATTCGGCGATAAAGAACCCAGATACCTTCAAGCGAGTCCGGAGTACTCCGCAACAGGATCATCCGGCATGTCCAGAGCTTGACTAGTCATGACAAGGTCCACAATGCGGTTCGATCACCCCGGGACCCACGCATCTTTGCACCCCTTTTTCCTTTCAGGTCCCTATCTTTAGGAGGCTCTTCTGAAAGACCGGCTATCGGACACATAGCGGGACGGATGCATCAGGAGGACAAGAAGCTTTGGCGCACAAAGGAATCCTCAGGTGGTCTCTGATAACAATCGTTATACCTGTTTTACATAACCCGCATACCGCCCGCTCCTGGTTAGGATGTGTCAAATAGTCCTATTTTGCTTATCACACTATTTGTATATGTACGTTTTGACGTATCATTTAAATAACAAGGAAAAATAGTATGCAGCGTCAGCTTGCTATTACGTTTATTTACCCCTTTCCTTTACTGCTTATTTATTATACCCGTGCATTTTGGCACGACCAGTTTGCCAGGGGCTTCAGCACCCCATAACCTGGCAAGACAAGTCCGAACAATTTCGACAGTGCGGCACCCCGAACTTATAGCACTATATGCATCGGCTTCGAATCATGTCTTGGGTCAATAGTTGGGTTTGCCCGGCTCCTATGTTTTGGTACCTTACGTTCCGCTATATCGGCTAAGGTAGCGCAGGGAGAACTACTGCGATTATGTCCCAGTTCTTCCGGACGAGCACCTCAGTAGAGAAAGCCGAAAACTGACTGTCATGATAAGGTGAGAGCCGCTCGCTGTTCGAGAGGTCTCAAATCCTTAAAGATTTTTACCGCTTTAGGCGAGGAATCGGCCTTGTCCGATTTAGGCGTGTATAGCGCCCCGAGTCCGGCCTTCCGGATACTAGGGGCTTCGCCAAAATATAAAATTATAGACTCCTATCGCTAAGTGAGAGCGATAAAGCCGTATAGTCTGATTGCCTCGTTCGCGGCGCTAAACACCTCCTTAAAAGAACCAAAAATTTGGATAAAGAGTGTTTATATTTATCCCGAACACCCCAGTACTAGTTGCATGGGGGCAGAAGCCGACGACTGGCCAACTCTCAAGATTTTATAAACGGCCGCACAGAAGGTAATATTTTAAATTAACAAGCGCCATATAGCGCACATGAACTGGTTTTCATATTACAGGATGACATGAGTACATTCATTCGAACATTACTTCCTTAGTACATTCATCCGCTACAAGGCGGGCACCCTTAATGACATTTTAATAATACTATTCGGGGTGGCGATGCTCCTTGCCCTTCGGCGGTCCCTCTGTCACCAGCTTCTCGGTGTCCATCTTCCCCCAGTGCACCTTCACATGGGCCAAGGCCCTGCGTGCACCCTCAATGCAGACGGACCGCTTAACGACTTCAAGCCGCGGACAGGCATTCACCATCCGCTTGACAAGGCCGAAGTAGCTGCTGGGCAGGGGCTCGCCAGGCCACAGCCGGACTATGAAGTCCTTCATGGCCAGTTCGGCCGCCTTGTGAAGTTCGACCAGTTGCTTCAGCTGGTCGCTCAAGGGCACTGGATGTTCGGCCCCAATATACTGGGACCAAAACAGCTTATCCGTCGAGCTCCCCTCCTCAGCCCGTTAGAACTCTGCAACATCAGAGATGCTGCGCGGCAGATCTGCGAATGCTCCTGGAGAGCTCCGAACTCGGGTAAGTAAAAGGAAAGTCTCCTTCACATGCTTGCTTTGCATAATGAAAGCCTTACCCACAGCTATCTTCTTGGCCGCCTCAATTTCCTGGAGGGCCTTCTGGGCTTCAGCCTTGGCATCTAGTGCGCTCTGACGGGCCTTCGCAAGCTCCGACTCTTGCGACTTGGAGTCACGCTCCAAGGACTCGAATTTTTTGATGAAGTACTGAAGCTCTTGCTGGACCTCATCAACTCGCGTCGCTTGTTTTTCGCGCTTGGTGCACTCCCTGGCCGCTTTGCCTTCGGCCTCGGGCAACGCTTTCTTAAGGGCCGCCCCTTCGGTCGTGGCCCCTATCAAAATTCATCATGCTTATATCAGCATCAACAATTTTTTCCTTTATATAACATTCAGACGGGGTATCACTTACCTTTGTTCTCCTCGAGCTGCCTCTTCATGAGGCTAAGCTCTTCTTCGGCCCACCCCAGGTTCTGCCTTGGTCCGGAGACCTCTGCAGTAGCGGCAGCGGCGGCCAGCAGCGACGCCTGCTCATTCACGCAGACATAATATGATTAGACTCCTGGGAATAATCTTTGATCCTCTATTCGGCCTTTCTTTCCGAACACCAAACAGAGCATCAGGGGCTACTGTCTATACTGTGATAATTTCTCATAATTTGAATTACTTACCTCAAAGCCTATTAGGAGACTGGCGCAGGCTTCGGTCAATCCGCTTTTGGCGGACTGAACCTTCGCAATCACCGTACTCATAAGAGTGCGGTGTCCTTCATTAAAGGAAGCGCTATGAAGCGCTTCCACCAAGTTACCCGATGCCTCTGGATGGACAGAATTCATCGGCACAGGCAGCTCGCCCCCCTTGGCGAGGGGCTGCCTGCCTGAATCCAGAACCACTGGAGGTTCCGGCGCAGTATCCGTCTGGGGGCCAAGCTTGTTGCGACCCCCCTCATCAGAATCCATGGGGATCTTCCCCCCCATGAGCCCGACATCGGGGGTTTTGCCTTGAGGCGCCTCCAGAACTATCTCTCACTGGCCCGGTATCCTCTGAGATAACACCTTGGTGTCATCTGCGAGCCGGGGAGTGGAGGCCGTCGGGAGCGAATAGTTGTTCATCTCCGACGAGTTCAAGGACCCATCCGAGGAGGATAAGTCGATGTGGGCTTTGGACGAACTGCACAAACATCTCTTGACATGATAAGAAGCCATAAAGCTAAAACATGCAAGAAGTATTATGGCATCCGGATACTTACGACTTCGCCAGGGGCTTGGCCCTGGGTAACCACTCCTCCTCGCTGTAGGCGGCGATTGTGGAGTGGTCTAGAGGGAGGGTCCTTCCCTTCTTGGACCCTTCGGCTCCCCGGAGGGGGCGACCTTCCTTTTCTTCTCCCCCTTGATTTGGGGGAGAGGGCTTTCCTCTTCTTCCTCCTCATTGTCGTTGGAGGAGTGTGCCTTGGTGTCTTTGGACGATGAGTCGACACCACCTTGCGCCGGAGACTTTTCCTGGTCCCCGTGGCTTTCTTCTTGGCCTTCTTATCCGGCACCTCATAGGGCGCCGGAACCAGCATCTCCGTCAAGAGAGCGGTTGCTGGATCTTCAGGCAACAGAGCCGGACAGTCGATCCGCTCTGCCGTCGTCACATAATCCTGTTAAATCAGTACGGTGGCTTACTTTCCTCCCACGAATATACTGAGGAAAGGCACATCTTGCGAAATGTAGAATGCTTACCGAATTGGCGTGGCGCTTGGCGCTAAGTCCATGGTCCTCGGTGGTGGGAGGAGGAACTTCGCTGGCCTTGAACAACACCTTCCAGACGTCTTTGTGCGTCGTATCGAAGAGCTCTTGCGGTGTCTGGTGTTGTGCCACGTCGAACTCCCACAAGTTGAATGCTCGTCTTTGACACGGGAGAATCCGGCGAAATAGCATGACCTGGACCACGTTGACAAGCTTGATCTTCTTGCTTATCATATTTTTGACGCAGTTCTGGAGTCCGTCAGCTCCGGGGGTGCTCCCCAGGCTAGGCCCTTCTTCTTCCAGGAGGTGAGCCACATGGGGATGCCGGATCGGAATTCGGGGGCCGCCACCCAGTTGGCGTCGCGCGGCTCGGTGATGTAGAACCACCCCGATTGCCACCCCTTCACGGTCTCCACAAAGGAGCCTTCGAGCCAGGTGACGCTAGGCATCTTGCCCACCATGGCGCCTCCGCACTCCGCCTGCTGGCCGACCACTATCTTCGGCTTCACGTTGAAGATCTTTAGCCACAGGCCGAAGTGGGGCCTAATGCGGAGAAAAGCCTCGCACACGACAATAAACGCCGAGATGTTGAGGATGAAATTAGGGGCCAGATCATGAAAATCCAGCCCGTAATAGAACATGAGCCCACAGACAAATGGGTGGAGGGGGAATCCCAGTCCGCGGATGAAGTGGGCGAGGAACACAACCCTCTCATGGGGTCCCGGAGTCGGAATGATCTGCCCTGCGTCCGGGAGCTGGTGCGCGATGTCTGAGGCCAAGTATTCAGCCGCCCGGAGCTTCATAATGTCCTCCTTTGTGACGGAGGAGGCCATCCACTTGCCTCCCGCTCCGGACATGTTTGGCTGTACGGAGAAGGTGAGAACTGGGGCGCTGGAGCTCGAGCGTGCGAGAATGGATGAGAGAAGAAGGAAGAAGGCGTGGGTGAAAGAGGAGAATCCCTATCTCTTTATAAAGGCGGTAGAAACTGTGCGCCTCCCCACTTGCCCGTTAAAATCGCTTATTTCCCAAGCGCCACGATTGATGGCTGATGTCTACTACACAACCTTCTTATTGTAGACGTTGTTGGGCCTCCAAGTGCAGAGGTTTGTAGGACAGTAGCAAATTTCCCTCAAGTATATGACCTAAGGTTTATCAATCCGTGGGAGGCGTAGGATGAAGATGGTCTCTCTCAAGCAACCCTGCAACCAAATAACAAAGAGTCTCTTGTGTCCCCAACACATCCAATACAATGGTAAATTGTATAGGTGCACTAGTTCGGCGAAGAGATGGTGATACAAGTGCAATATGGATAGTAGATATAGGTATTTGTAATCTGAAAATATAAAAACAGCAAGGTAACTAATGATAAAAGTGAGCGTAAACGGTATTGCAATGGTAGGAAACAAGGCCTAAGGTTCATACTTTCACTAGTGCAAGTTCTCTCAACAATAATAACATACTTGGATCATATAACTATCCCTCAACATGCAACAAAGAGTCACTCCAAACCCACTAATAGCGAAGAACAAACGAAGAGATTATGGTAGGGTACGAAACCACCTCAAAGTTATCCTTTCTGTTCTATCTATTCAAGAGTCCGTAGTAAAATAACATGAAGCTATTCTTTCCGTTCAATCTATCATAGAGTTCATACTAGAATAACACCTTAAGACACAAATCAACCAAAACCCTAATGTCACCTAGATACTCCATTGTCACCTCAAGTATCCATGGGCATGATTATACGATATGCATCACACAATCTCAGATTCATCTATTCAACCAACACAAAGTACTTCAAAGAGTGCCCCAAAGTTTCTACCGGAGAGTCAAGACTAAAACGTGTGGCAACCCCTATGCATAGATTCACAAGGTAAACCCACAAGTTGATCACCAAAACATACATCAAGTGGATCACGTGATATCCCATTGTCACCACAGATAAGCACGGCAAGACATACATAAAGTGTTCTCAAATCCTTAAAGACTCAATCCGACAAGACCACTTCAAAGGGAAAACTCAATTCATCACAAGAGAGTAGAGGGGGAGAAACATCATAAGATCCAACTATAATAGCAATGCTCGCGATACATCGAGATCGTGCCATAGAGAGAACATGAGAGAGAGAGATCAAACACATAGCTACTGGTACATACCCTCAGCCCCGAGGGTGAACTACTCCATCCTCGTCATGGAGAGCGCCGGGATGATGAAGATGGCCACCGGTGAGGGATCCCCCCTCCGGCAGGGTGCCGGAATAGGCTCCCGAGAGGTTTTTGGTGGCTACAGAGGCTTGCGGCGGCGGGACTCCCGATCTATTTTCTCCTTCGATGGTTTTAGGGTATATGGGAATATATGGGCGAAAGAAGTCGGTCGGGGGAGCCTCGAGGGGCCCACGAGACAGGGGGCGCGCCCAGGGGGGTGGGCGCGCCCTCCTATCTCTTGGCCTCCTCGAAGGTTCCCTGGCTTGTACTCCAAGTCTCCCGGATCATGTTCGTTTCAAAAATAACGCTCCTGAAGGTTTCATTCCGTTTGGACTCCGTTTGATATTCCTTTTCTTTGAAATACTGAAACAGGCAATAAAACAGCAATATGGGTTGGGCCTTCAGTTAATAGGTTAGTCCCAAAAGTAATATAAAAGTGTATAATAAAGCCCGTAATCATTCAAAACAGATAATAAGATAGCATGAATGCTTCATAAATTATAGATACGTTGGAGACGTATCAATGACGCGGTTGGGTTACCCATACCCGTATTGATGAGAATCCCATGATAAGGGGACACGATCTCTGCTTCGAAAAGACGTGTCAAGGAAACCGCCTCGCGTTACGTGCAGTAGCTGGTTGTGAAAAACGGTTCGAATAATGACCGGACCGTGGCGTGATGTCATAAAAAGCTGTCAGCAGATTAGATTTATGGAATATTGTACTCTCTACGGTGGTATGTGGAATTTGTTTTGCAAAGCCGGACACGATTCCCGTGTTCAAAATCTTCTATGGAGTATTCGGAGAAGGAACCCGCCTTGCAATGCCGAAGACAATCTGCGCGCCGGACTCATCATCATTTAAGCCTTGTTCAGGGGCTACTGAGGGAGTCCTGGACTAAGGGGTCCTCGGACAGCTGGACTATATACTTTGGCCGGACTGTTGGGCTATGAAGATACAAGATTGAAGACTTCGTCCCGTGTTCGGGTGGGACTCTCCTTTGCGTGGAAGGCAAGCTTGGCAATTCAGATATGTAGATTTCCTTCTCTGTAACCGGCTCTGTGTAACACTAGCCCCCTCCGGTGTCTATATAAATCGGAGGGTTTAGTCCGTAGGACAACAACAATCATAATCATAGGCTAGCTTCTAGGGTTTAGCCTCTACGATCTCGTGGTAGATCAACTCTTGTAATACTCATATCATCAAGATCAATCAAGCAGGAAGTAGGGTAATGCCTCCATCGAGAGGGCCCGAACCTGGGTAAGACATCATGTCCCCTGCCTCCTATTACCATTAGCCTTAGACGCACAGTTCGGGACCCCCTACCCGAGATCCGCCGGTTTTGACACCGACAGCGGCGTGGACGATCATGGTTGTGCGGACGACTTGGCGGAGATCGAAGCGGAAGCGTTTGAGAATTCACAAGCAAAAGCTGGGAAAAGCCAAAGATCAAAAAACTACACCATCTTGGAAGATCAAGCTTTGATCAAAGCATGGAGTGCGGTGTCTCTTGATGCATGCACGGGTACTAATCAAACCGCCAAGAGATATTGGCAAAGGATCAAACATCAATACTTTCGCATTATGAAAAACTACCCCAACAAGACTCCGCGCACATTTCGGTCACTTCAAGGTCGTTGGGAGAACATCAAGCCTATGTGCAGCCGTTGGGCAGCTTTCTTGGAGCAAGTACGCAATGCACCTCCAAGTGGCACCGTGGAGTCCGACTATGTGAGTTTGCTTTGCCTTTGTTCAAGTTGTGCATCATCATAATGTATCATGAAAAATGATTGCATCACCTTGTTCGCATTGTGCAGGACAAGATTGCTCAACAAAGATACAATGACATGGAAGCTTCGGAAGGCAGATTCTTCAAATTAGAGCATTGTTGGGAGTTGATCCAAAAGTGCGACAAGTGGAAGTTGATCGACAAAGAGTCCCCACCCAAGAGAGGCTCACTTACAAACATGGATGAAGATGAGGATGATGATGGCCCAAGAAATTTGAACAAGCCCGATGGCGACAAGAAGACTAGAGAGAAGATAAAGAGAGAGCAAGAAGCATCGAGCTTGAGGGAGAAGATTGATGCCATGGTGCAACCAAACGAGTTAATGTTGTTGAAGTCGTTGGAGATCAAGAAAGAGTTGGCCGAAAAGAAGGCAAAAGAGAAGCAAGAAAAATGGCAAATGCTCAAGGAAGAGGGGCTGCGCAGAGCTGCCATTGAGGAGAGAAAAGTACGCGCCTCTGAAAACAAATCGCTGTCATTGTTGCTCGCTGAAGAGAACAAAATCATGTCAATGAACTGCAATGACATGGACGAGGTCACCAAAACATGGCATGATATGGCAAGGAGAGAGATCTTGAAGAGGAGAATGGTCGCCTCGGCCGGTCCGTCTGCCAGTTCCGGTGATATTTTCTCTACTCCACACGGTGGCAATGTGGATGATTTCGGTGCGGGAGTTGGAACAAGCGACGGAGGTGGCTACGGTGGCGCCGATGAAGTTTTAGATGGACTCCATGGCGCCGAGTGAAGATCGACCCCCAAGATGATGCCGGACATGGGTGCATACCTTTGCATGCCCTCTTTTGCGTAATGAACTTCGCTTTTATTCACGCACAGACTGTTTATGTCATTTGAATTTGAACTTGTTTGTGAAACCCTATGACAAATTTCAGATTTGCAGTTTTTCTGTTTGCGGGTCGTTGCGCTGGTGCCCGAGCAGAACCCGCATAGCCGACCCATAAAAAAGCATATTCCGCGAATATACTTTTTTACGGGGCCATTTGAGAGGTCTGCATCTGTGCTAGCCCTCGCCGGCTCGCAAAAGCGGTTTTGCGCGAACTGCAAACCCATTTTGCGGGATCTGCTAGAGTTGCTCTAATACATGCCACGACCTGCTCTATCAACTCGCATCACCAACTCAGCTCAACCCAACTAGAAAAATCGCAATATCGATTTGATAACTGAGATCTTGATAATTTGTAGCGAACGCCGCCATTGCCTTAGATTCAGTTATGCACCCACCACTCAGTAGTTACTGCACAAGTACTGTCAAAAGAATTAGCAAGATTGGAGATGTGCACATCAAACATTTCTTTTATAGTGTGTAACACGTCAAACTTAGCTAACTGTCGTTGCATGGGAGTACCAAAAAGAAGAGAGAAACGCCTAGCAACAACGTTATCGCAACGCCTGTGAAGCAGAACAAACATGCACAGTCGGAGAACAACGCCGAGGCGGCTAAAACGATGCCCACGGTGCCGCCTCTGAGAGCTACCACCACAAGGCCACAGGGGAACAAAACCCACAGGCTACACACATATCATGAAATACACTAAAATGTACAACATCACGTTCGCTCTGCGAGGGTCGCCGGCCGGACCGGTGTTCAGAGGCACCAATGCGCGCCGCGGTCCTTCACCAGGGAGTCTTGTCGCCCGGACCTGCAAGGATGATCTGCAAAACAAACCATGGAGAAGGAAAATCATGCCACGAACATTGCACGTCGTAGTTGATGGATATGCACTTCCTAGCTGAAGCTGAGGCACGTACATTGCAATCAATGGCGAACCGCCGCGCCAGCATGATGGCGGTGTTACGCTCTCTCGCTGTTTCAAAGGCAACGGCGAAGCTGAGGTCACTCCGGGGCCGCCAAAACATCGCCTGTGAGGCTGCTTCCCCACCACCTCGAACACCACATAGCTGATACACAACACAAGTGCAGTGAGACTACTGTTATGCCAATAACAACTCATCATGATCATACAACAGACAAGTGTCAGGAAATATGGCAAGTGTTGTATGCTTATGCCAGCTGCATTACTGGTAACAAATAATACGTTATTGCAAATTTCATTGTAAACCATGAAAACAAACATGTTTTATTAACGTGAAATAATACCAGAGCAGCTGCTTTGATAATGAGCATTGCAGATACTGTCTAACCGAGAAAGAGAACATGTCCCCACAAGAAAAGAAAAGAAGAGTGGGAGAAGATGCTAAGTGGCTGCAGCCTACCTGCATCGATGAGGAATAGAATTCTTTGGCGACCACTGTCTTCCCTTTTGAAAGTCTCATCCGCAATCTCCCAACATTGAGAACATGAACAGCCTCTTTCGGCTGATCAATTCCATTCAACTGAAGCACAACAACCTGCAATGAGATGCAGAGCATTGGGAACTTAAGAAACAATAGTTCAAGATATGCATAGGTGGTTTTGTGGTCTTAATTTTAAAAATAAGAGCGGCGGGTGGCACTACAACAAGTACTGCTAGGCATGACAACTTTGAACGTTACACTGCCAAACTTTGTCATGCCTATACAGACTCCTTATTTGGTACAAGTAAAAACACCACGAAGATTTCTGCAAATTGAAATCCCTACATTGCATATAGTTAGAATAAATATCATAAAGTTGGAAAGGATAGTATGGTCATACATTGAACTCAGTTTCAGGTTTTCTTACGAGTGTCTCTACGTAATCCACCAATCCAGCATCTGTAAGAATATCAAGCTTATGTTAGCCACGTAATAAAGAACAGATGCAGATAATTATGCCTGACAGATGTGTTCAGTTAAACAAACCAGGGTCTACTAGCCCAGCTGTCTTTGCTATTGCAGTTTCACCCCCAAAATTGATTTCAGCTTGCATGTAACGCCCAACATCATGTGGCTCTGGAGCATATGCTGGTCTTGTGGCACCTACAGAAGTTCCATGAAAATAGAAGTTAGAAACACTAGGGATCTGAATTTGAGTTGAAGATTAAAATGGTTGGCCGATATGGTAAACCTAAAACGAAGTGATCAAAACTTGACAATCATAATTCACCAGGCAATGGTTGCCCTTTCCCTTGTCAATAGCTTAGAGGTACCAAAAGAAGAAGAAAAATGCAAGCGAATTTTTTTTAGTCACTCTGTTTAAGAGGAGAATAATATGAAAAAATAGGTAATTAGAGAGAAGCCTCTAGGCTTCGCAATCACGGTGCAACGAGAGAGAGAGAGAGAGAGAGAGAGAGAGAGAGAGAGAGAGACTCCACCTGAAATAATCTCTTTGTTGCTTTCTTTTGGGTGTATCCGGAACCACTGGACTGAAATATTTGAAAAATCCATGGGAGTACCGTTCTGACAAACTATGTGTAGCATTGAACCTAAGCACTGGAGACCCTCCAAATCGAACACAGGAATGTCGTTTCCTTTTAGTCTTTTGTGCAGTTCCAACTGGTAAGAAAACTTGCAAATCAGTAATATATGTGTACTCTGTTATGCTCTAAACAAATTCTCTACTCACTGGAAGTATTTCAGATGATGAAAACTTGGAATAAAAGAGTTTGAGACGGCTAGCCACATACCATAACAGATATGATTGATGTGTGTCATATCTAATATTGCATTCTTAGAGAAATAAATACATTTGTACTCAATGATTTTCAGCGAACAAAATTACATATCATGATAAATATGTTGTATGATGTGACCATTGAATATAAAGATGTTTTGAAACTAGCCTAGACATGCCGAATAAGTACAAATAAATCTTAGGCCAGCAACGGTAACACATACCTCTTTCAAAAGATTGACACAATCCACGGACTTCTCACTGAACGTCTTACGTAAAGTTTTGATTTCATTTTCCAGATCCATTGCCTGGAGAAGTAATGGGTGTGAAATAGAATTGAAATATTCCAATTTGTGTATCAAGCTGTGAATAATTATAATAAACTCTACCTTGCTAGGGCAATGCAGCATTTTTATTCTCCTGGCCACTCTAACTTCTTTCTTTAGTTCCTCCATGTCCTTCCAAACAGCAAATAAATGTCACAACTCGGATACATATTGATGAATTCAAAGCAAAGCAACCTCTGGAACTCTGGATGTATAAAAGAGCATATAGCAGGGGACTAGAGATCAAGTATTGGACCAAATGGAACTGAAGCCTTACAAAGCTAACCAAGATAAATAAAGGAGCAACAAATAAAAGTGCAATGCTTCTCAGAAGAAAAATGCAATGTGCTAAGCTTAGTATGCATGATATTGGCTTATATCATCTCAAATTGCACAGGTGCTCGAAAGGTAGCTTTCATTACTTCAAAATTTATGACAATGTACGTATTGCCACAAAAACTCGAACAAATCTTCAGAATTACTATGCAGATTATGTATGTATCAATTCAGCCAAGAAAAATAGCTTGTGAGAACACAGTATGTAAGCAAGTAAGCAACAACATAAGAGGAGGAAGGACAAGTAAAAGAACAGTTAAAGTAAACAAACTTCACAGTATGAACTGGCTTGTAGCCTTGCAGTAACTGGTAACAAACAATTAAGGAAGGTGAGAAGCTTTAAAGAAAATCAGCGTACTTGCTTCCCAGTTTTTTTGGACATCTTTTCATGCTCCTGAAGTGCTTCTTGAACTCTTTGCACTGCAGACCTAGCACTCTCTACCTCCGTATTGGCATTAACTCTTTCTTCTTCAACAATTCTCTTGGCATCTTCAGAAGCCTATGAGCAAAGGCAAAAAAACTTCAATACTATAAACAAAGGACAATGCACAAAAGGTGTTGAGAGCAGCACAGCAGGTAGGATCATGGGAGCATTTATACTTGGAATATATCTTTTTGGATATTGTGTAAAGCAACGCTAATCCTGCTTAAGATAATTAGCACGCTATGATCACTTGACTAATTGCATGTTTTTGATGGAGTCACATTTGGAAAATCAGGTGAAAAACTTTAGGCATATCGACTACACATTTACACAAGCCACCAGCTTTTGAGGGGAATGCCGTGTAGTAATGTATATTCTCTTCCCTATAGTATCAAGTTGCATCGACACAAACATTCTTTTTCCATAAATTGTATTGTAAGATAAAACAGACATTACTCTAATTTAGATAGGTGTGCATTCCTTCCCAGAAAATAAATATGATTCTTTGGTAACGAAATCCCTAAAACTAGGATCAATGGGCATATACTCCCTAACTGAATATGCAGTCTATATATGTTTTCAATTGACCTCCAAAACTAAATACATTTATTAGTTCCTAGGTACGAGTTCTTTTAAGAGCTTTTCAAAACTTCTCGCTACGCAAGAGAAGCAGGTACGAGTTATTTTCCTGAAGACTTCAGGAGTTAAGCAATAAACTGTAGCCCTTTGTAGATATATCTCATAAAAAGATAGATCTTCTCTACTAGTACGTAACTGTCAACTAAGGCTCATTTCTCTTCTGCTTAATACAATGATGCACAGCTTTCCTGTGTGCTCGAGGAAAAAAAAACTGCCAACTAAGAAAGCAATTACGCATTTAAGTCGGTCGTGAATTATAAGTAGTACAATTACCAAATGAAGGATTCATGATACTGAGAACTTTGACATTATTCGAGTACATAGATTCTGATTCTGGAACATATCAAACCTCATGTTTGTAAAATCTAAGGCTACAGCACTGGAAAGGGTAAACAAACAAACTGGAACATACCAGCTTTAATGATTTCGCTAATTCTGTGACCTCTGTTTTTTGTTGAATCAACTCAGCTTCTCTTTTGGAGAGCTGAACTGCAAGAATTTCCACCTGGAAAATAGCATAACTTTAATCAAATGAGAACATGCCAGCTTTAATGATCACTAGATGTAAATATAACTTAAAATGAAAGATGAAGCTACAAGAAAAACGCCTGAAGTATAGGATATGAAGAAACCAACCATAGAAATAGACTCCTCAATTTCGTCCTTAGTTTTGCCCGTGACTTGACCTCTCAGTGACTCCAATACACTCTTTAGATTTTTCAGGAGAATGTCTCGCTCCAACAAAGCCACTTGTCTCCATTTAACCTGATGATTAGAACAAATCAATCAGAAAATAAATGAATTCATTAACTAAACTGATTGGCATGGAGGCAATCATGCACTAAATACAAAAGGTCTGTTGGAGAAGAATGCAAAGGTCTGAACCTCTTTAGACAACAAAGTGGCAGTGTTGAGTCCCTTCTCAAACTTCATTGCAAGCTCACGGACTGAGAAGCGCTGACGGCGATCAAGCAGTTCCTCAGTCTCCTTAGCAACAACCTCCTTGAGAGGCGGCACTTCTGGGCCATCTGCCAGCTTGATCACTATACCATTTGAACCATTCTTGTAGGTAGGAAATTTATTTCTTATGATATTTGCTGGACGCAGTGGCCCTGGTCGTATGTCCTCATTCTTTGTCTTGCGCCCATAATCAAGGGTTGCTGCCCAGGTCATCTATAAAATACAAATTCCCTGCAATTTTCACACAATACTTTTTTTCGTCAACACAAAAATCGCATTGAATAGGACACGTGCATAACAGATTAGCGTTTGAGAATTTATTCCTGCTAAAAGTGATGCACAAGGCAATGGAACAATGACTCGGAGCTAAAGTTGTGAAATCGAATCCAGGAATGCAAAAGGTGGAAACAGGCTGGATAAGCTATAAAAGATGACCTAATTGTACTTGAAAACGCTACAGCTTTGTGTGAACCAACTGATAAACATAAGATGGTCTTATCTTTCAAGGGGCAAAATAATCAAATAAAAGGAAGGAATGCAAACATATTTCACCACACAGCAAAAACCCGGAAACATGAAAGCAATATGATAAAGAGACTAGGGCCTCACAACGAACCAAAATGGTTGATTACACACCAGCAAACTTTCTGGGCAGACATAATTGTAGGTGGTTGGCAAAATTATGTGCCGTCAGTCATGAACCTCCCACCCATTAAATTAGCAGCATAATATACTACTAGCTAGTAGTGATGAGGAGCGGGGGCAAAAGCCTCCCCCAACGGAAAACCTACACTAGGAATGAAATTAAAATGATAGCGTAACAAACTGCTTTCTACAACACAACACTTTGTTGAATTCCGCATAAAGGGCACAGCTGAGAGGACGGCAAGAATGCAACTTTATCAGCGAACAAGGCATTTTCCGCTTTACAGTTGGAAGTGGTCCACCCTTGTCCATTGTTGGTTAGGCTACAGAGGACAGGAGGCTCGATAAAGTGAAGTAAAACAGCATCCAAATCCTGTTTAACCCTGAAGATGGGAATTTTCTCACGAGGCAAGTGACACAAGGAAGATGGCAAAGCTAATTAGCTACACAGTTGTATTGCCGTCTCATTAATTTACTCCACATAAACAAACTCTGAGATGTGAAACTCTAGAAGACCTTCCTTATTTAGTAAATCACATGAATGAATGACAAAAACCATTCTCAATTAGAGAGATGAAGCCGGTGCTCAGAGGAGAACACTGGGGCATCTAGGACTAATATTCTACTGTACTGTACAGTTGTAACTTGGACCGAAAGATAAGATGGTACTACTACTACTTTACACCCACAAATAAAATACAGTACTCCATTATTCCTGCTAGTTCCCCCGACCGCAATGCAAGTATTGCAAGTCCTGCATGGCCCCATCGTCAAGGACATAAACAATGCAAGTACAGCTGTAGTACTCCTACTTAATTACTCGGTTGGTTTGTACTAGTCCACACGACACGGAAACGGAATCCCTTCTTCTTCTTCTTCTCGCGGCGCTCAACTGCTCCACCCGTGGTTTAATCTCCAAGTCGAAGCAGCCGGCGACGGATTGGAAATCGTCTACGTACTACCGGCTAAGCTAATACTAATACTGTAGTATACTTTGAAGGGAGCGAGGAGAGAAGAATCCTGATTTTTACCCGCGGGCTGGTCGAGCAGGAAGATGCAGAAATCTCAACAGCGGAAAAGAAGGAGCTGAAAATAAATGAAAAATCCGCACAAGAACTGACCCCGCAATGCGCGCGCGCGCGTGCGTCGGCCTGGACCGGAGCCCTCCTCCACGCGGCGGGCCGGGCGCGGCGGGAGTGGCGGCGCAATGGGGCTGATCCGGCGAGGGCGGGCGGAGCAGGCCTGCGGGGATTTGGGGATCTTGTTTGGGAGGAGGAGGGGTTTGCGCCGAGCCGCCGGGGATGGAGGGAAGGAGACAGTTTTCTGCGCGGGGTTTGCCTTGCCTTTGCTCTCTCTCTCTCTCTGTGTGTGTGCTTTCTTCAAGGAAGGAGTGGGGAGTGGGCTAGCTAGTGCCGGGTACAGCGGGTGGCAGCTTTGAATGGCCTCTCCGGCCTCCGTCCGGTGACGCTCTCCTCTGTCCTCTCTCACTCGCTCGGTGGCTGGCTAGGTCCACGCGCGAGTGCACCTTCTTTCTATGCTGCGTCCTCGGTGCGGTTGAGAAGGCAGGACCAGCCAGTATAGTGCATGGGGATTGCAAGAGTACGCGCGTGGTTTTCTCTTCCATCCCTTCCGCATGGATAATGACCCTCACGTACTACGTGCGTCCTTGTATTATTGATTTCATGAGTTTGACTCGCATGATGAGTTCCAAACGGAGCCGTCGTGACAGCCCACAAAGTTGATGTATGATGCTGACTTGTTTCTCCCTTTTATTATTGTTATTAAGTATACATAATTGTATCTTCTTCCTCCTTTTTCAGGGGGAAAAATACGCCCACTCGCACCCCGTTCAAGATATCATCGTTCGGTCGTTCTTCTAAACTAGCGCAATGCCGTGTGTTGTTACGAATCCATGAAAAACGAGGAGTTATCACCAGCGTAGGAGATTGTCAAAAGATGATGGTATGATGGTATTTTGTTGGGTCCATGCCAAATGCACCTTCTTTCTATGTTTCGTGCGTCCTGACTATGGTTGAGTACGTGGTTTTCTTTTAAATCCACATGGGTTATCATCCTCACGAGTACGTACTGCGTCCTTGTAGAATTATTGATTTGAGTTTGACTCACATGATTAGTTCAAAACAGAGCCGTCGTGACAGCCCGCAAATTTGATATATGATGCTGACTTGTTTCTCTCTTCTTTATTTAGGGACTTGTTTCTTCTTCCTCTTTTCAGAAAAAAGAGAAAATGGAGACTCCATGTTCGAAATACCACCGTTTGGGCCCGTGATTTGTGGATGTTAATTATACAAATGAAATGAATAAAAGCCTTTGAAATCGCTGTGCTACATAAAGAATGCATGTTGTTTCAAAGTCATGTAGTGGCACTCACACATGATACTTCAAAATCCGGTCTATTCCATTTTAAAATGTCTTGCTGCTGTAATAAGTCGTGGATCTAGTAGTAGCAACTTTTTCGTCAATAATAGTGATTCTTCCTAAATCGGTGATCAAACATACCAATTTTTCATATATTCCAATGTTTGCTTACATTATATTTATGATCATGCGCCGACATCTTTTAATAACACTTCTAAGAAGTTTCAAGCAATCGAAATTATGCACAATTAGATACTTATGCATGATGAATTTTGCTAAAACCTAATGTTATAATTGTATATAATGCCTAGTTGAAAAATAAAATAAAATATTAGCAATCTAAGGACTTTCAATGGGTGATATTCTAACTCCGCGACAGAAAAATGCAACCACCTGTTTGCATGTTGTGTCGTTGCTAACATCATATGGAGCTCTATTCTTCAGTCGGCCAATCTTCAGGTTGTCGTACCCGCCATGAATCAGGAGCTTGCCATGGTGGACTGTTGTGAATGACGTCTACCATGGCATAGATAGGAAGAGACAGGATTGCTTTTGCTTGTCTTGGTGGTTTGGGCTATTTGCCGTGAAATGTATGCTCGCGTCTTCGACAATAAAATCCCGACTATTCTATATGTTGTCCACCACCTTAAGGTTGATGTTGGGTTCTGGTTTAGGAAGCTTTAGAGCATCTACGGCCGTAGATTGAAACGTCCGCGGACGCGCTCATGTACAGTGACCAAATCTTACCATTTGCAACCATATACCTTATTTTTCAAACATCTATTACATGCAGGGCCATGCATGACGATCATCCCATCCGTCTTGGGCTGGTTGGCTGTCAAAACACACCGAAAATTACTCATACTTAAGATTTTCACACCTGTATTAGTCCCATCTCGTCGCGTGACGAGCTAGTCGACTGGCTTAAATAGCCGTGTCATCCAGAAGCGATAAGCTTCTGACATACTAGAATATAGACTGCCACTATGAAACTTCTATGTTTATCATATAGAAGATTCATAGTCAGGGTCTATCTCCTTGACAAGGGAAACATTCATGTCAGTACTGCTTTTTATGAATCACAATGATTCGATGAAGATCGATGAACAAGATAAAAATCTATTGTCATTGTAGTAGGGGTATCAACGTACATGAATGAGACGAACTTGACACTCGGTGAACAATCACCAGTTAATGAAATGCAGTCTAGTGTCAAGTTATCTCACTCACACAACAAGAATTGATAGACCTACACAACAACAAAGAAACTTGCCGCCATGCACCGGTGCAGCTATTTAAGTCGGTCAGCGTACGCCCTGCGCGGCGATGTGAGACTAAAATTTGGGTGCACCGATGAGAGAGGACGGAGCTTTTGTTGCTGCAGGTGGGACCGCTACGACCTGCAATAGGGTCGACGGACGCTCCCGGGCACATGCCCGAGCGCCCCATATCCACCACATATTTGGGATGGATATGAGGGGTGCCGGTAAGCTCGGGCGTTTGAGTCCCGTTTGAGGTGTCCATCTGTGTCGAAATTTCATGACCGGGTCGTCCGCCGGGAGTTTGAGGCAGGTTTGGGGTGTCCGACTGTATATTCTCTTAGGCTCCCTTGTGTTGGCCTTTTTCCAGTGTATAGTTTGCAGCTCCTTGTTCGTTGCTACTGATGTATAGTTTAGTTTGTTACATGGCTCTGCCCATTTGTATGGTAGTTCTACTCAAGGCCTTTGGTTATTTCTGGTTGGGTAAAATGGTTGGGGACGCAAAGCTGAGCTTGTCTTTGCCAAAGCAAAAGCTCCGACCATGGCCAGCTTAACTGTATCCTCTCACATCCACTGCCGCGTCCAACTCTGTGTGCTCATCTGCTCGCGCGTGTCGTTTCTCAAATCGCAGTGCAGCGGGATCACTTATTAACTTGAGCTCGCCATACCGCCCCCGCACAAGATCCAACGGCATGATTCGAGGAGAGAGCAAAGCGAAGAGGGTGGGTCCAAGACAGCTGCGGCCGGTGCCGCAAATCACGGAGCATGCGGGCCCCGCCAGCTTCCGCACCATCGGACGGAGGGAGAACTCGCGCAGCGCGGACGCGCCGGATCGGTGGCGCCAGGAGGTCCGTCGGATGGGTACCATCCGTCTTTTTTTTTCTTTTTTTTTGAAACGAGGCAAAAGCTTTGCCTTATATTGATAAAGAAGGAGCAAGAACAACAGCAAGGTGGGAATGGCTTAGGCCATCCCAAAGGAAAAGGAAAAACAAAAACAACAAACAGATCAGCCCACAAGATCCGCCAGGTTTTTTGCTCCCGCTAGAGTCCAATCTTTTGCTACCTCTCTTATCTTGTGCATGACCACCACCGGCAGAGAGGATTTCTTGTTGAAGACTCTCTCATTTTTTTCCTTCCAGATTTCCCAGGTGATGAGCATGATAGCCGTTTTTAGACCTTTGGGAGAGGAAGAGGGCGACCTAGCTAAGGCCTGCCAGTAGTCCACCACCTTGGGGCGACCAGAGCCCATGCTAAGCAGTAATTCCGGGCAGGAGAGCCAGGATGCCGCCGCGGACCAGATCCTCTTGGAGTAACGGCATTCAAAGAGCATGTGTCTCGCCGTCTCAGGGGAGCACCGGCATAGCTGGCAGGAGGGCTGGTGTGGCCATCCACGTTTGGCCAGGCGATCCGCGGTCCAGAGGCGATTTTGGACGGCGAGCCAAGCGAAGAAGCGGCATTTGGGAGGCGCCCACGTTTTCCAGACAATCGAGCCGAAGGAGCAAGGCAGCGCGGTCATGAACTGCGCCTTATAGGCGGAGCTCGCAGAGTAGCATCCATTTGGGGAGAGGGTCCAGATGATGGAATCTTCTATATCTGGGGAGAGCTGGATATCTGAGATGAGATCCCATAGCTGGACGAACTGGCCAATGTGTTCTGCCGTGAAGGCCTCCACCGCAATATCCGCTACCCAGGTATGATCAGTAAGGGCATCATGGACCATTCGGTTTTTCCTCCTCGAAGCTTTGAAGATCAGAGGTGCCATATCTTTCGGTGGCTTGCCGTCAAGCCATGAGGAAGACCAAAAGGAGGCCTTCTTGCCATCCCCGATAGTAACACGAGTCGCGGCGGTGAAGAGCTGTCTATCTGAGGCATCGTTAGGAGTTTCAAAACCTACCCAAGGTTTTTCAGGAGCCTTCCATTCGTCCCAAAGCCAGCGAAGTCTAAGGGCGCGGGAGAACCTTTCCAAATCTAGGATCCCCAATCGACCAAGCTCCTTAGGACGGCAGACCTTCTGCCAGTTGACCTTGCATTTCCCACCGCTGACAGATTCCTTGCAGTCCCATAGCATCCGTCTTTTTTTTCCGAACGTCTTTTTTCTGAGAGAGAGAGAGAATGCGGTACCAACCGTTATGGCTGGTTCAAGCTCAAAACAAAACCGTTACTTATGAATTTTGGCCCCTCCATGCACCTCCGTACAGTTATTTAATTTCTAATAATGCTCTCTGGCGAGGATTGGGGATTAAATTAGACGACCCACACCAAATCACGCGGTGAGTGATTCTCAATTTATCTCTGCCACCTAATCTTCCACTATCTCTCTGAGTCTAAAAAAATCGGAAATGTTAACGCCCACACGTGTGGGCGTTTGCACATCGCCCACAACCTCCATCACCACTCATTTTGCCACGTATGAATAGATGACACCAAAAAGAAAATTTGATTTTTGGCTTAAAAATGTTGTATCTCCTAAATAAAAAAGCGAACTAAAAATCTGTTTTCATCATTAAATCCGTCTCGACGAGATCTTCAAAACTAGACCCCATATTGATATGTTTCGACAAATTTTTTTTGCCAGAAGTTGCCACGATGTTTACACTGCAGTTGCGATAGGGCTTAAACTAAAGTTGCCATGTGGCAATTTTAGTTTATAGATCATGGCAATTTTAGTATTTTGATGATGGCAACTCCAATACTTTGACCATGAAAATTATTTTTTGTATGAACCATGGTAATTTTACGTGCATGTATCATGGCAATTTTAGTTTATGGTTCATGGCAAGTCTAGTTTCTTAATTCCCCGTTTTATAAATGTCAAAATTTACTTTTAAATGTAGAAGAAAATAGCTGAAACATATCATGGCAACTTCAGTGTAAACATCATGGCAATTCATATGCAATAGACATGGCAACTTTTAATCAAAAAAAATTTCATCAAAACATATCAACATGGGATCTAGTTTCCAAGATCTCATCGCGAGGGATTTAATGATGAAAACGGATTTTCAATCAGATTTTTTGTTTAAGAAATAAAACATTTTAAAAACTGAAAATCCAAAAAGATTCCTGCATGCATGCATGCGATGATGTGGCAATCTGTTTACATTAGAGACATGTGGTGCGTCTCCCTTCCTCCCACACGTGTGGCAATTAGCGCGACCCAAAAAAATACTCCCTCGAGCGTTTCTAGTGTGAAAAACTCTTTTATATTGTGCAACAGAGATACAACGCTAGATACATTTCAAACCGCATTTTAACTAACTGGATGAATTCATTCAAATCGGCCCATATTCATCAAAGTTCGGATAAAAAATAGCACAAACCATTCAGGCATAGCATGCAAATTAAGTCTAGTATAACAAGGTCTCAAATTCGACTAGATCCCGCACAAAATTTTCAGGAATGGATCATGTCCTCCCACACATACTTTCCCTTCAACTTCATCCAACAGTGTGTGCACGTAAATGGCCATCCCGCTGACCTGTCACTAGTAGAAAAAGCACCTAATATGAGACACATTAGTGCCGGTTTGGTTTTGAGCCGGCACTAATGTGTCCATTAGTGCCGGTTCCAACGGCTAGCTGGCCGTTCTCATTAGTACTGGTTCGTGGCGAACCTTTAGTACCGGTTCGTGCCACAAACCGGTACTAAAGAGGATGGTGGCAGGGTGTTGTCAGTCTGGGGCCCGTCGAGCACCTTTAGTACCGGTTCGTGGAACGAACCGGTACTAAAGGTCGACGTACATAAACCCTTCGTCCACCCGAGCCACTCTGTTCTTCCCCTTTCCCCTCACTTCTCCTCTGTTCTTCCCCTTTCCCCTCGAGCTCCTCACAAATTTTGCCCAAAATTTGTCAAGATTTGAAGGCCTCCATCCATTCAAATGATCACAAAGGTTAGCAACTTTTTCCTTTCAACTCTCATTGCTAGGTTAGCTCTTGCAATGCTTTTTATAGTGATTAATTTGGGAGGAATTATATTTGCTAGTATTTGATTTATATGCAATTTGAGGTCAGAAATAACACTTAGTTTGCATATGTAGGTGTGGTTTACTTAGTGCCTTCTAAATCTCCGTCGTAACCACCGTCGATCCCCCGCACCGCCCGTCGCCGGCACCATCTTGTGGTGAGGCTCTTGTTCATGAATGTTTTACATTACCAAATTGATGTTTGTGTGATTTGGATATATAGTTACTCGTATAATTATCTTACCCGTACGTTGTTTGTTATACATAGTGCCATGGTTTTGATATCCGTCCCCGTCGGCCCTCATCCTTGTTATGATTTGGATGTGGTATATTCTCTTTTAAAACTAGTTGTTGCATTTCTTGTTTATGACAAATTATGCCCATCAAGTTGACATAGATATTTTTATCTAGGAGGTATGTGAACCGGAAATTCCAACCGACCCTATTGTCGAGAGGTTAAATTTAGTTGAAAGAGAAAACGAGTATTTGAAAGAAAAATTGAAAAGAATTGAGGGGGAGAAGATGGAATTGGAGTTGCATGTTGCCGATGTCGTCGATGATCACAAGATCAAGATGGAGAAAATGAGGTTGAAGATTAGAAAGATTAGAAAATATGCCATTGATAGTGTGGCTTGGTATCATTATGCTGTTGGATCAATTGTTACCTTAGTTGTGATCTTCATCGCATTTGTTGTTGCATTTAAATTCCTTAGCTAGAGAGTTATTTGTATGTTGCATTTAATTAAATGTTGTATGTGAACTTTATGTATGAACTTGTATTAATTTGGTCTATTTGGTGCTGTGTAATGAAGATGAGCCGACAATGGATGTATGATGACCGATGCTCTCCCGAGTTCATTAATGGCGTGCATACTTTTCTGCGGGCCGCTGAGGCAAACAAGCGGGCGGATGGTTTTATGCCTTGTCCATGTGCTGGCTGTAAGAATGGTCACAGTTACTCTACAAAAAAAATCATTCACATCCACCTATTTAAGTCCGGTTTCATGCTCCACTATAATGTTTGGAGCAAGCACGGAGAAATAGGGGTTATGATGGAAGACAATGAAGAAGAAGAGGACGACGACGGCTATCCTGGCCATGGGTTCCCTGAATACGATGATACAACAATGGGGGAAGAAGCTGAGCCGGCAATGCGTGAAGAAGCTGAAGAAGAGGCATCAGATGAGCCCGCTGATGATCTAGGTCGGGCCATTGCCGATGCAAAGAGAAACTGCACAAGTGATCTGGAGAGGACGAAGTTGCAGCGCATGTTAGAGGATAACAGGAAATTGTTGTACCCGAATTGCGAAGCTGACAAAAAAAAGTTGGGCACTACACTTGAATTGCTGCAATGGAAGGCAGAGAATGGTGTATCTGACAAGGGATTTGGAAAGTTGCTGGTAATGATAAAGAATATGCTTCCAAAGGACAACGAATTGCCCGAGAGTACGTATGAAGCAAAGAAGGCTGTCTGCCCTCTAGGGTTAGAGGTGCAAAAGATACATGCATGCCCTAATGACTGCATCCTCTACCGCGGTGAGTACGAGGATTTGAACGCTTGCCCGGTATGCGGTGCATTGCATTATAAGATCAGTCGCGATGACCCTGGTGATGTCGAGGGCGAGCGCCCCAGGAAGAAGATTCCTGCCAAGGTGATGTGGTATGCTCCTATAATACCACAGTTGAAACGTTTGTTCCAAAACAAAGAGCATGCAAAGGCGATGCGGTGGCACGCAGAAGATCATAAGAAAGACGGAAAGTTGAGAGTACCCGCTGACGGTTTGTAGTGGAGAAAAATCGAGAGAAAGTACTGGGAGGAGTTTGCAGGTGACCCAAGGAACGTATGGTTTGGTCTAAGTGCAGATGACATTAATCCTTTTGGGGAGCAGAGCAGCAACCATAGCACGTGGCATGTGACTCTATGTTTGTATAACCTTCCTCCTTGGTTGTGCATGAAGCGGAAGTTCATTATGATGCCAGTGCTCATCCAAGGCCCTAAGCAACCCGGCAATGACATTGATGTGTACCTAAGGCCATTAGTTGAAGAACTATTACAGCTGTGGAATGGAACAGGTGTACGTGCGTGGGATGAGCACGGACAGGAAGAATTTGACCTAAAGGCGTTGCTGTTCGTGACCATCAATGATTGGCCTGCTCTCAGTAACCTTTCAGGACAGACAAACAAGGGATACCGCGGATGCACGCACTGTTTGGATGATACCGATAGTATATATTTGGATAGTTGTAGGAAGAATGTGTACCTGGGACATCGTCGATTTCTTCCGACAAGGCATCCCGTAAGAAAGAAAGGCAAGCATTTCAAAGGTGAGGCGGATCACCGGACGAAGCCTCGCCACCGTACTGGTGCTGATGTACATGATATGGTAAAGGATTTGGAGGTAATCTTTGGAAAGGGTCCTGGCGGAAAACCTGTTCCGAAGGACGCTGACGGACGCGCACCCATGTGGAAGAAGAAATCTATATTTTGGGACCTGCCATATTGGAAAGACCTAGAGGTCCGCTCCGCAATCGACGTGATGCACGTGACGAAGAATCTTTGCGTGACCCAGCTTGGCTTTTTGGGCGTGTATGGGAAGACAAAAGATACACCAGAGGCACGGGAGGACCAGCAACGTATGCACGGAAAAGACGGCATACATCAGGGTCAGGCCAGCTACGCTCTTACCAAAGAAGAGAAGGAAATCTTCTTCGAATGCCTGCTCAGCATGAAGGTACCGTCTGGCTTCTCGTCGAATATAAAGGGAATAATAAAAATGGCAGAGAAAAAGTTCCAGAACCTAAAGTCTCATGACTGCCACGTGATTATGACGCAACTCCTTCTGGTTGCACTGAGGGGGCTTCTACCGGAAAACGTTCAATTAGCCATTGTGAAGCTATGTGCATTCCTCAATGCAATCTCTCAGAAGGTAATCGATCCAGAAATCATACCAAGGTTACAGAATGATTTGGTGCAATGTCTTGTCAGTTTCGAGTTGGTGTTCCCACCATCCTTCTTCAACATCATGACGCACGTCCTAGTTCACCTTTGCGAAGAGATTAACGTTTTGGGTCCTGTATTTCTACACAATATGTTCCCCTTTGAAAGGTTCATGGGAGTTTTGAAGAAATATGTTCATAACCGTGCTAGGCCAGAAGGAAGCATCTCAAAGGGCCATGAAAATGAGGAGGTCATTGAGTTTTGTATTGACTTCATTCCTGACGTTAAGCCGATTGGTGTTCCTGAATCGCGGCATAAGGGCAGACTGGAAGGAAAAGGCACGCTAGGAGGGCATCAAATAATATGTATGGACGGGCATTCTCTCACTGAAGCACACTACACAGTTCTACAGAATTCCGCCTTGGTGGCTCCGTATATGGAGGAACACAAGAATTTTCTACAGTCCAAACACCCGGAGAAGTCTGACGATTGGATTACACGCGAACAAACAAGGACTTTCGCCGGTTGGTTGCAGAAACGTGCCCTGAATGATGGTGATATTCAAAATGACCTGTACTCACTGTCCCAGTTACCATCTTCGAATATAATGACTTTCAAAGGGTACCAGATAAATGGGAATACATTTTACACGATCGCCCAAGATAAGAAGAGCACCAACCAAAACAGTGGTGTCCGCTTTGATGCAACAACCAACACGGGAAAGGAAACATATTATGGTTACATAGAGGACATATGGGAACTTAACTATGGATCAGGTGATTTGAAGGTCCCTTTGTTTCGGTGCAAATGGGTCAATATGACACGAGGCGGGGTAACGGAAGACCTGCAGTATGGAATGACAACAGTGGATCTCAACAATCTTGCGTATGCAGATGAACCATTCGTCCTAGCCAATGATGTGGCGCAGGTTTTTTATGTGAAAGACATGTCTTCCAGGCCGAGAAAAAGAAAAGATAAGGAAGCGAATGGATCATACGACGAGCCAAAGCGCCACATAGTTCTTTCAGGAAAAAGAAACATTGTGGGAGTGGATGACAAGACAGACATGTCAGAAGATTATGAAAAGTTTGATAAAATTGCTCCATTCACAGTGAATATTGACACGAGCATCCTGTTAAATGATGAAGATTTTCCATGGTTACGGCGCAAAGGGACACACGCGAAGAAAAAGTTTCACACCGAAAGATCTGGGATGTGATCGGCTTCACTATCATCACTTTCTTCTGTGTTTCACACCCAGGAGGGAATGTCTGTAATAGTTAGGGTAGTTATGTGTTTTGGCATTTGAAACGCGAAGAAATTTTATGTGCAAACAAATTCTTTTCATGCATTTACTGATTTTTTCCAGCTAAATGACCCTGAAATTGAAAAGCATTTCAAATAAACTCAGAAAAGGTTGAAAGTTGGCACAGTATCATAATTTCATACAAATAGCATGTGCAAGAAAGTAGAGAGGGTTACGGCAAAAACTGGATGCACTTCGTGTATAAAATGGACAATCTCTTTCGAAGTATCAGGGTTTCCGACGAAAACTGAACTGTTACAAAGGAATTTCATTTTTCAAATAACCTAAGCATTACCAAATTGAATATAAAGATAAAACACATTAATATTAAACATAAGAAAAAAGAATCACTGAAAAAACTTTTTTCAAAGTTAAGTTATTCACAAACTAGTGATTCACACAAATTTCAAATAATTCAAAATTTAAACTATTCAAATTTGAAAACTACCGGCACTAACAGAAAGTTTGTAATTTTTTGTACCGAAAGCAAAAATATTCACAAAGAAACTCTAAATACAGCAAAAAACAACTCAAAAATAAATAAAACAAAAATAAATAAAGCGAAAAAAAAATTAAGAAAAAAAGCCCGCCTACTGGGCCAAAGCGGCCTGCATACGACTAGCAACACAACCTTTTGTTGGGCCAGGATGCAGGCCCGCAAAGGCCCAGTAGGCCCACTGGGCGAAGAGGACAGGTAGGCCCAGTAGGCCAGGTAAGGAGAGGAGCTCGAGAGAGCTACCGCACTGGGGCTTATAAACCAGTGCGGTAGCCCTTCGACTAGCGAGGTGGGACTAAACTTGCGCACCTCCTGGAGCCAGCGCACCCCCTTTAGTACCGGGTCGTGGCTCCAACCGGTACTAAAGACCCCCCCTTTAGTACCGGTGGTGCCACGACCCGGTACTAAAGGGGGTGCACTTCCCGCCGCTTGGCCTGGCCAAAACAGACCTTTAGTACCGGTTGGTGGCTCCAACCGGTACTAAAGGTCCATCCTATATATACTACACTTGAAAAAAATTCAGTTTCCCTCTGTTCTTCCCTCTGTTTCCCTCCGTCGCGCCGCCCGGCCCCGATCGTCGCCGCCCCCGCCCCTCGTCGCCGACCCCGGCCGTC
>NC_041389.1:65494760-65529109 GCF_002162155.2 Triticum dicoccoides
GCCCCATCGTCGCCGCCCCGTCCCGTCGCCCCGGCCGCCCCGCCCCGTCGTCGCCGCCCCGTCCCGTCGCCCAGTCGTCGCCTCGCCGGTGAGCTCGCCCCGGCCGCCATGTCCACTCACACACACACTACACACACACACACTACACACACACACATTAGTTTGTTTGTTATAAACTTTTTCTGTTTTTTAGTTATAAAAATGTTAGAAATTATTCTTTTTTTAGTTATATAAATACTAGAAATGTTAGTTTTATAGAAATGTTATAAATATTTTCTGTTTTTTAGTTATAGAAATATTTATAGAAATGTTAGCAATGTTTCTGTTTTTTAGTTATATAAATATTAGAATTGTTATGGAAATGTTAGTTATATAATCAGGAAATTTTAGAATTAGTTTTAGTTAGATGAATTAGATTAATGTCAAATTGTTAGAATTTGCATATATATAGAATTTTAGTTATCACAATCCAATCATTTAAAAAATGTTACTTTTTGCGGGCATATAGTATTTGTTCTCGACGATATGCCCGGCCCGCATCCTCGCCGTCGACCCGTTCGCGACGACGTCCTGCATGAGGGGACCCATGTCCGGGACTGGGCTCCGCCGGGCTGGCACTGGGAGGTGCTACCTGGAGGGGGGCGCCGCTTGGTGAGGAACCCGACCTCGGGTCCCATCGTCGACCATGATCTTCTTTGGTGGCGTTCGCGTGGGCCACATTCGGTGCAGGGGCAGCCGGCCCCGCCGGAGGTGGTGCGTCGCCGTATCAGGGAGGAAGATGAGCACGTCCATCGCTACATGGCTGCTATGGACGACGTCAGGTTCTCCACTACTTGACGGGTTCTTTGGGCAGATGACCGGAGATATGATCCTGTGATGGTTCCTTCTCGTGCACCGCACGCGCCCCAGGAACCGCGAGTGGCGCCCTAGATTCTTCTGTAGTACTCGATCTTTATTAGGTACCTAGCCAGTGATGTATTCAATATATAATATTTGAGACGATGTATTCGAGATTATATATATTAAGACGATCGATAATGTATTCGAGATTATATATTCAAGACGATGTATTCGAGATTCAGTTTTTCCTTATTGATTAATTGCATCCATGCATTGTAATTTGAATACTAAATTGTTTTATATTTCTTCTGTATTAGTAAAGTAAAAGCTATGGTAGACAATACCGGCAGAGAGAGAGAAGAGGAATTGTTCGACATCATACGCAACCCTCACAGGCTAAATGATCTGAATGAAGCAGATGACGGCTCCCAATATCTGAATAATACCGGAGAGGGTGATGAAAAGATATTTGATCTCGATGACCGGGCTGATGAAGTCATGAACTATGATTATGATTATGACACAGACAATGTTTGTGATGACACAGACAATGCTGATCTTCAAATAACAAAGACTACCGATGAGGTATATTTATATAAGCATGCATGATGGTGATCATCACATGTTTTTGTATTGAAGATATATTAACGAATCGATCTTTCTTCTTTCATCCCTCCGGATCGAGCAAATCTACTTCTACAGACAGCAAGACAAAGCGAGGCCCGGGCAGATTGTTGAAGGATGGTGTAAAGTACCACATCGAATCCATCAAACCTAGTGGCGAACCCCTCACGCCTAAGAACATTGCCAACAAGTGGACTCGTCAGTGCGGAGTTCTTGTGAAGGACAAACTCCCTATCTCCATTCAAGAATGGAAAGAGCCAAAGACTAAACGTCCAGGTGTTACTTGGGTCGACAAAAGAGCCAAAGAAGACCTTCTGAAATCTCTGATGGAACATTTCACCCTACCAGATCATTTCACTAAAGCAGATGTGGACAAAGTCAAGGCCGCTACTCTTAAGAAGATGGCAATTGCATTCAACACCCACAAGAAAACTGTATGGGCCAACTACCTCGCTAATGAAAGGAAGACTCCAGAATTCACGGGATCACTAGAGAAGCAAAGAGAGCACTGGGACGATTTCGTGACCTTCAAGGATTCAGAAATATCTAAGGAACGGTCGATGAAAAACAAGGCAAATGCCGCAAGAAAGACGCAGTTCCATAGGCTGGGCCCAGGTGGCTACGCGGTGGGATTGCCTAAGTGGGATAAGTCTGAGCAAGAGATGGAGGATGCAGGGGTCACTCCGGTTACCCGGCACTGGCCCCCCAGGTGCAGAACTTGGTTCTATGCGCATGGGGGAGCGTTGGACCTGAAGACAGGCGGAGTTTCAAAGAAGGCAAGTCTAAAAGGACCCGAACAAAAGATAATTGACGCAATAGATGAAGCTCGAAGGGGGGTGTTCACGCCCAACAGAGAGAACGACGAGCTTACGCGCGCCCTGGGAAATCCTGAACACCCGGGAAGAACACGAGGCATGGGCGTTATTCCCTGGTATGAGGGCTTTTCAGAATGGAACGAGGACTACAGGAGCCGTGCAAGAAGGAAGATGGAGGAGGAGAAGAAAAGGAAGCTGGAGGAGGAGCAGAGGAAGCAGGACGCAGAACGCCTTCAAGGCCTAGAAGCAAGGCACGCGGACCTGGCACTCAAATTCCAGCAGCAGCAACAGCAAATCGACTCACTTAGCCAGGAAAGGGGGTCTCAGCAGCGGCAGCAGCAAGCGGATGATCGTCCAGCATTGGATAGCACCGTCCCATCCATGCCAAGAAGCAGCGTTGGTTCTGCCCCGGGCGACACACTGCTGGATAAATACCCTGTGGATGACATCATAGAGAACACTAACTGCGAGCTACACTCCAAAATGAAGAATATATCCATGAAGGTGGCAGACGGCGTTGCTTTTCCAGTTACCCCCGAAGCAACCTACCATTGCATCCCGATTCCAGAGGGCTATGCTCGTGTCATGGTTGATGAAGTGGTGGACCCATATTCGGGGTTAACGCTTGACATTCCTGGAGGTGAAGACGAGCGCACACTGGGAGAGGCCATACATCGTATCATCCTATGGAGAAAGGATTGCATGATCTTTTGAAGTCCACCGGAACCGCGTCGTCTGCCGACTCCTCGAAGTCCGCCACTGAGTCAGCAGACTCCTGCTCCTCCAAGTCCACAAACGCGTGAGACGACTCCTCCTCGAAGTCCACCACCTCCTCCAAGTCCCCGAACGCGTGAGCTGACTCCTCCGGTTTCAAGCCCGGCACAGCGTCATGCCACTTCTCCGGTTGCAAGTCCGGCACCGTGTCAGGCCACACCTCCTGCTTCAAGTCCGGCACATCGTCAGGCCACTTCTCCTGGTCCAACTCCACGTCACCCGTCTCCGCCGTCTCAGCAATCGCAGAAGAGACATCTCACAGCTTTGGTGCGTAGCGGTATGAGTCGAGGTACTTCAGGAAGTACAGGCGAAGGCAAGCGATATAAATATGGTCCAAGCCTCGCTCCTCTTCCTCAGAGGCCTTACGACATGACTAAGGAGCAAAACACAGCCATAGTGCAAGCCCAAGTGGATGCCCATTTTGGACCGAAACCGGCACCGCCGCCAAAGGAGAAAGTGCCTGAGAAAGTAATTGACCACTTCATTCGTATGGCTAGAGAACCAGCTCCCAAGCCTGTTGACTCGGACTATGAGCGCCAAATCAGGAAGGCACATCGAGCACAACTACAGAAGGAAGCGAGCTCAAGCTCGAGCCAACAAGCAGCTGGCAAAAAATGCGGGAAAACCGTTCCCCAGTTGGGAGAACAGGCGGCGCAAGCGATCCCCTCGCTTGTTGTGCCAACAACATATGAGAGGGGTAGTACGCGCGTCAAATATTATTGTGGGCAAACCGTTAGCGTTCCCCAGCAAGGCGATGTGGTAATAACAGAGGATCATATAATGCAGGCTCAAATGCTCAATATCTCTGTTGGACAACTCCTCGAAATCAAGCCCATGCCTACGCTTAAAGAATCGGAAATAGCATGGTAATATGTCCTGGGCAAACCTTTGGTCCATCCAGACAAGGTCAAGGACCTCCCAACGAGAATGTATCAATTGCATCAATGGTACATGAACATTACCAAGATTTCCAATCGAGAGTCCCTCATGGTGAATGTCAAGCATGATCATTATTACCATCAGAAAGCTCTGACCATTGAGTATCCAGAACTATTTTAGTTATTTAATCAAGACGCACTCGACAAGTCTATCGTCAGTTGCTATTGTCTGTAAGTGATTTCTTTCTGTAATTTAAGTCTCAAGCTAGTTATGTAGTGATAATTTTGATCAATCATTACATGTAATTATCCTAACTATATTCTTTTTCTGTGGTATTATATGCAGGATGAAGATGTATGAAATGAAAAAATCTGGACGCTATGGCATTGGGTTCATTGACCCAAATACCATTAATGAGGACATATGGCAGATTAAACATTGTCAAGCTGAAGTAGAGGAAAGCATGCTAGAGTTCTTGAAGCGCCTCAATACCAATGAAGATATACTACTTCCTTACAACTTCCCGTGAGTCACACTGTCTTGTACTACATATTCTGTTTTTGCTTACTAGCTAGCTAGATGTTAATAATTAAGTGTATACGGTTTAGGGTAGTTGATTAATTTTATGCACATGCCCGCTTAATTAAGACATGCAAACGTGTGCGTATGCAGTTGGCACTGGGTCTTGTTAGACATTAAAGTTGAGGAAGGAAAAGTTGAATTACTGGACTCATTGACTAAAGAAGATAAAGACTACACCATCATGAAGGGGATAGTCAACAGGTAATTTCAATCATTATTAACTATTAGTTCCTGATATGAACTATTTAATAACCCCTTTATTAATTTTCTTTGCCGGCGGGCAGGGCATGGGCAAAGTTCATCAAGGTGACTCCAGGCACGTGGCCAAAAAAGTTGTTTTGGCATCGACCCAAGGTAAGTAATTAAGTAGTACTAGCTAGCTCTATCATCTCTTTAATTCTTGTTTCAATATCATTAATTAATTATCATGCTTGATTAATCATTATCTGATTCAATTCCATTCTCGTAAAGGCCCTGAGGCAGGCGTCGGGAAATAATCTGTGTGCATTCTACGTTTGCGAGAACATTCGCATGATGACGTGCGAAAGGAGCAGATCTGATAGACAGGACTGGGTACGTTTTTGTCAGAACACTATTCACACCATTATCGATATCTAGTCACACAACTAACACACATGCATATTGATCTCCTTAACAGTTCAAATCGGTGCGGGATAAGCTCCTACCATCGGACCGCATACAAGCACTTCAAGAGGAAATAGCCGGATTTTTGCTCGACCAGGTCATAGATCCGAAAGGAGAATACTATTACCCGCTACTGCCCCCATGAACCACTTGTCATCATGCTCCGAAGGCACCAAGGCAACATGTAGGAGAAATTGTATATGTATATACATGTGTATGTGTGAATAGTTAATTAATGGTGTTGGTTGTGAGACATTCGATGATATATATTATATATATATATATATATGCGGTTCTACGTACGAGAAAATCTATTTAATATATATGCATAACGTGTACAATTTGTAGTATCGTGAAATACCAGCAAACAAAAAAGAATTAAATTGAAAATAAAGCCAAATTGAAAACACAAAATTAGAGAAAAAATTAAAAAAAACACCCAAACATTTAGTACCGGTTGGTGTTACCAACCGGTACTAATGTCCTACACGCACACGGGCCTGGCTCGTGCCACGTGTTTGCACTTTAGCGCCGGTTCGTAACGAACCGGTACTAAAGGGGGGGCTTTAGTCCCCACTCTTTAGTGCCGGTTCGCCAACCGGCACTAAAGGCCGTCACGAACCGGCACTAAAGCCCGGTTCTGCACTAGTGTGTGGTACAACACGGCGGCTCATGCGGGCTAAATATAGTGTGTAGACCAACGTTGAGTGAATGAATCAATCAACAAGTTTAGCAAGAGAAGTAAAACATACCATCTCGTTCATTCCTGCGTGCAATGGCCACCTTGGCTCGAGCTGACTGATCAAGTTGCAGTACTTGATGACGCTGACCTGGATATGGTGCCAGCAATACGACAACGACCTCATGTTGCGTGGTCGCATGATGTACACGTCGTAGGGTGCAATCTGATTTCTTGCGTAAAAATTTTCATGCACTTGCTCCCAGAAGGGCGACCCTCTGGTTCTGCCTATGAAATCCGCGGATACGGCCAATCAGGCATCGCACAACAACTCATCCTCCATGGTTGAGTAGCTCACCATCCTCCTACTCTAAGAAATGACATAACATTTGAAAATAAGCCCAATGACATTGGCCGAACACCTACCGGGCGTGGTGTCTGCCATGAAGGTCGTCAAGAAGGAGCAGAGTGTACCTGGATACAAATGGCTCCAGGGCTGAAACCTTCGTTGCAACGGCGAGCAGGCGCGTCGGTGCTGGTTGCGGACATCCGACAATGCCTTTGTAGCGCCCGGAGACGAACAACAGTGGCAGTGGAGGTGGAGGATGCGGATGCAAAGTAAGGGGAAGAAGGGGCGGAGTGGAAGGAAATACTACCGAGAGGGAGGATTGGGTGGGGCGAGGGTGTTGGAGTCCTACGTTTCGGATGTCCAGACTTCCGCAAACCTCCCACACTTTTGTCTCCAATGTATGCTATGTTGTGTACCAGACCTGATGTGTGCCTTGCTATAAGTTTAGCAGGGAGGTACCAAAGTAATCCAGGAGTGGGTCACTGGACAGCGGTCAAGAACATCCTAAGGTACCTGAAAAGGACTAGGGATATGTTTCTCGTTTATGGAGGTAACAAAGAGCTTGTCGTAAGTGGTTACGTCGATGCTAGCTTTTACACTGATCCGGATGACTCTAAATCACAAACCGGATACGTATTTATATGGAATGGTGGAGCTGTCAGTTGGTGCAGTTCCAAGCAAAGCGTCGTGGCGAGATCTATGTGTGAAGCGGAGTACATAGCTGCTTCAGAAGCAGCAAATGAAGGAGTCTGGATGAAGAAGTTCATATCCGATCTAGGTGTAATACCTAGTGCATCAGGTCCAATGAAAATCTTTTGTGACAATACTGGAGCAATTGCCTTGGCGGAGGAATCCAGATTTCACAAAAAGACCAGACACATCAAGAGACGCTTCAACTCCATCCGATATTTGGTCAAGGAGGAAGACATAGAGATTTGCAAAATACATACGGATCTGAATGTGGCAGACCCGTTGACTAAGCCTCTTCCACGAGGAAAACATGACTAACACCAAGACTCCATGAGTGTTAGAATCATTACTATATAATCTAGATTATTGACTCTAGTTAGGCCGACTAGATCGATTTTTCTTGCCATGGGAAGAGGTGCTTTGTGATGGGTTCGGTCTTACGGTGCTCAATCCCAGTGGCAGAAGGAGACATGACACATATGTACCGTTGCTATTAGGGATAACAAGATGGGGTCTGTTCCTACATGAATAGATCTTGTCTACATCATGTCATCGTTCTTATTGTTGGGGAACATAGTAATTTCAAAAAAATTCCTACGCACACGCAAGATCATGGTGATGTATAGCAACGAGAGGGGAGAGTATGTCCACGTACCCTCGTAGACCGAAAGCGTAAGCGTTAGAACAACGCGGTTGATGTAGTCATACGTCTTCACGGCTCGACCGATCAAGCACCGAAACTACGGCACCTCCGAGTTTTAGCACACGTTCAGCTCGATGACGTCCCTCAAACTCCGATCCAGCCGAGTGTCGAGGGAGAGTTCCGTCAGCACGACGGCGTGGTGACGATCTTGATGTTCTACCGTTGCAGGGCTTCGCCTAAGCACCGCTACAATATTATCGAGGAGGACTATGGTGGAGGGGGGCACCGCACACGGCTAAGAGATCAAACAGATCAATTGTTGTCGTGCCTAGAGGTGCCCCACTGCCCCCGTATATAAAGGAGCAAGGGGGATGGGGTCGGCCGGCCAGGAGGGGCGCGCCAGGAGGAGTCCTCCTCCCGCCGGGAGTAGGACTCCCCCCCCTTCCTTGTTGGAGTAGGAGAGAAGGAAAGAGGGGGAGAGGAGGAAGGAAAAGGGGGCTGCACCCCTTGTCCAATTCGGACCAGAGGGGGGCTGCGCACCTCCTTCCTTTCGGCCTCTCTCCTCTATTCCCGTATGGCCCAATAAGGCCCATATACTCCCCGCCAAATTCCCGTAACTCTCCGGTACTCCGAAAAATACCTGAATCACTCGGAACCTTTCCGAAGTCTGAATATAGTCATCCAATATATTGATCTTTATGTCTCGACCATTTCGAGACTCCTCATCATGTCCCTGATCTCATCCGGGACTCCGAACTCCTTCGGTACATCAAAACACATAAACTCATAATATAACTGTCATCGAAACCTTAAGCATGCGGACCCTACGGGTTCGAAAACAATGTAGACATGACCGAAACACGTTTCCGGTCAATAACCAATAGTGGAACCTGGATGCTCATATTGGCTCCCACATATTCTACGAAGATCTTTATCGGTCAAACCACATAACAACATACGTTGTTCCCTTTGTCATCGGTATGTTACTTGCCCGAGATTCGATTGTCGGTATCTCAATACCTAGTTCAATCTCGTTATCGGCAAGTCTCTTTACTCGTTTCGTAATACATCATCCCATAACTAACTAATTAGTTGCAATGCTTGCAAGGCTTATAGTGATGTGTATTACCGAGTGGGCCCAGAGATACCTCTCCGACAATCGGAGTGACAAATCCTAATCTCGAAATACGCCAACCCAACAAGTACATTTGGAGACACCTGTAGAGCACCTTTATAATCACCCAGTTACGTTGTGACGTTTGGTAGCACACAAAGTGTTCCTCCGGCAAACGGGAGTTGCATAATCTCATAGTCATAGGAACATGTATAAGTCATGAAGAAAGCAATAGCAACATACTAAACGATCAAGTGCTAAGCTAACGGAATGGGTCAAGTCAATCACATCATTCTCCTAATGATGTGATCCCGTTAATCAAATGACAACTCTTTGTCCATGGCTAGGAAACATAACCATCTTTGATTAATGAGCTAGTCAAGTAGAGGCATACTAGTGACACTTAGTTTGTCTATGTATTCACACATGTATCATGTTTCCAGTTAATACAATTCTAGCATGAATAATAAACATTTATCATGAAATAAGGAAATAAATAATAACTTTATTATTGCCTCTAGGGCATATTTCCTTCAGTCTCCCACTTGCACTAGAGTCAATAATCTAGTTCACTTTGCCATGTGATTTAACACCAATATTCACATCTATATGTGATTAATACCCATAGTTCATATCGCCATGTGATCAACACCCAAAGGGTTTACTAGAGTCAATATTCTAGTTCACATCGCTATGTGATTAACACCCAAAGAGTACTAAGGTATGATCATGTTTTGCTTGTGAGAGAAGTTTAGTCA
Source organism: Triticum dicoccoides (assembly GCF_002162155.2). NCBI lineage: Eukaryota > Viridiplantae > Streptophyta > Magnoliopsida > Poales > Poaceae > Triticum > Triticum dicoccoides. The sequence goes on from NC_041389.1 coordinate 65,504,153, forward strand.
ACGGGTCTGTCACATTCAGAGCCGTATGTATTTTGCAAATATTCTATGTCTACAATGCTCTGCACCGAGCTACTCTAGCTAATTGCTCCCACTTTCAATATGTATCCAGATTAAGACTTAGAGTCATCTGGATCAGTGCCAAAACTTGTATCGACGTAACCCTTTACGACGAACCCTTTTTTTCACCTCCATAATCGAGAAACATATCCTTATTCCACTAAGGATAATTTTGACCAATGTCCAGTGATCTACTCCTAGATCACTATTGTACTCCCTTGCCAAACCAGGGTAGAGTATACAATAGGTCTGGTCCATAACATGGCATACTTTTATAAAACCTATGACTGATGCATAGGAAATGACTTTCATTCTCTCTCTATTTTATGCCGTGGTCGGGATTTGAGTCTTACCCAATTTCATACCTTTGCAACACAGGTAAGAACTCTTTCTTTGATTGTTCCATTTTGAACTACTTCCAAATCTTGTCAAGGTATGTACTCATTGAAAATATTATCAAGCGTCTTGATCTATCTCTATAGATCTTGATGCTCAATGTGTAAGCAGCTTTACTGAGGTCTTTCTTTGAAAAACTCCTTTCAAACACTCCTTTATGCTTTCCAGAAAAATTCTACATCATTTCCGATCAATAATATGTCATTCACATATACTTATCAGAAAGACTGTAGTGCTCCCACTCACTTTCTTGTAAATACAGGCCTTTTCAAAAGTCTGTATAAAACCATATGCTTTGATCAACTCATCAAAGCGTATACTCCAACTCCGAGATGCTTGCACCAGTCTATTCATGGATCGCTGGAGCTTGCACATTTTGTTAGCACCTTTCGGATTGACAAAACCTTCTGGTTGCATCATATACAACTCTTCTTCCAGAAATCCATTCAGGAACACAATTTTGATATCCATTTGCCAGATTTCATAAAATGTGGCAATTGCTAACATGATTCGGACAGATTTAAGCATCGCTACAGTTGAGAAAATCTCATTGTAGTCAACACCTTGAACTTGTCGAAAACCTTTTTGCGACAAGTCGAGCTTCGTAGATAGTAACACTACTATCAGTGTTTGTCTTCCTCTTGAAAATCCATTTATACAATATGGCTTGCCGATCAACAGGCAACTCCACCAAAGTCCACACTTTGTTCTCATACATGGATCCTATCTTAGATTTCATGGCCTCCAGCCATTTCGCGGAATCTGGGCTCATCATCGCTTCCTCATAGTTCATAGGTTCGCCATGGTCAAGTAACATGACCTCCAGAATATGATTACCGTACCACTCTGGTGCGGATCTTACTCTAGTTGACCTACGAGGTTCGGTAGTAACTTGATTTGAAGTTACATGATCATCATCATTAGCTTCCTCACTAATTGGTGTAGGAATCACATGAACATATTTCTGTGATGAACTACTTTCCAATAAGGGAGTAGGTACAGTTACCTCATCAAGTTCTACTTTCCTCCCACTCACTTCTTTCGAGAGAAACTCCTTCTCTAGAAAGGATCCATTCTTAGCAACGAATGTTTTGCCTTTGGATCTGTGATAGAAGGTGTACCCAACAGTTTCCTTTGGGTATTCTATGAAGACGCACTTCTCCGATTTGGGTTCGAGCTTATCAGGTTGAAAACCTTTTTCATATAAGCATTGCAACTCTAAACTTTAAGAAACGACAGCTTAGGTTTACTGCTAAACCATAGTTCATACGGTGTCGTCTCAACGGATTTAGATGGTGCCCTATTTAAAGTGAATGCAACTGTCTCTAATGCATAACCCCAAAACAATAGTGGTAAATCGGTAAGATACATCATAGATCGCACCATATCCAATAAAGTGCGGTTACGATGTTCGGACACACCATAATGCTGTGGTGTTCCAGGTGGCGCGAACTGTGAAACTATTCCACATTGTTTTATATGAAGGCCAAACTCTTAACTCAAATATTCTCCTCCACGATCAGATCGTAGAAACTTGATTTTCTTGTTACGATGATTCTCCACTTCACTCTGAAATTCTTTGAACTTCTCAAATGTTTCAGACTTGTGTTTCATTAAGTAGATATACTCATATCTGCTCAAATCATCTTGTGAAGGTCAGAAAATAACGATACTCGCCACGAGCATCAACACTCATTGGATTGCATACATCGGTATGTATTATTTCCAACAAGTCAGTAGCTCGTTCCATTGTTCCAAAGAACGGAGTTTTAGACATCTTGCCCATAAGGCACGGTTTGCAAGCATCAAATGATTCATAACCAAGTGATTCCAAAAATCCATCTTTATGGACTTTCTTCATGCGCTTTACACCGATATGACCCAAACGGCAGTGCCACAAATAAGTTGCACTATCATTATCAACTCTGCATCTTTTGGCTTCAACATTATGAATATGTGTATCACTACGATCAAGATTCAACAAACCATCAACATTGGGTGTATGACCATAGAAGGTTTTATTCATGTAAACAGAATAACAATTTATTCTCTGTCTTAGATGAATAATCGTATCGCAATAAATATGATCTAATCATATTTATGCTCAACGCAAACACCAAATAACATTTATTTAGGTTCAACACTAATCTCGAAAATATAGGGAGTGTACGATGATGATCATATCAGTCTTGGAGCCACTTCCAACACACATCGTTACTTCACCCTCAACTAGTCTTTGTTTATTCTGTAACTCCTGTTTCGAGTTACTAATCTTAGCAACTAAACAAGTATCAAATACTCAGGGGCTACTATTACTAAACAGTAAGATGCAGCTACCTACGAGCCTCCACAACATTTTGACGCCGTGAGTCGTCAGATCAAAACCATAGTAGTGAACCAGATCGATCCGTCGTCCCACCGAGCGCTGTAGGTCAATTTCCACCGCGTCGCGATCCATTCAGGAAACGCGGTCGGGCCGCTGCTCCACGAACCAAGCCAGGGATCACCTCGTTCAAAAGGCCGATCAGTGACCAAAGGCCCAATCTCTCTCAAAAAAGCAACCAAAAGCCCATGTAGCCTAGGCACGGGATTCTTCCACATGTTGCGTACTCCATCCTCTCAAAGGAGAAAAACCTATGCTGATCTCCCCAGTCCCCCATGATGCGCACACTCCGCAATTAGGCTCAGCGCCGGCAGAGAGCGCTGTCGTGTACCTCCCGCTTCGGTTCCTCTCGTCCGCATCGATCCTCGCTTAGGTATGTTCTTATGCCCCAAAATTTGATCTCTTCATCTTGCCGCAAAAAAAAGTTGATCTGCTCATCTACCGGTTGTTGTGTCTCTTATTAGACGGCATTATTATCGTTTGGATTGTCCCTGTTTCTCCTTCCAATTCGTCCATTGACCATTCCTTCCGCTTATGTCATGCTAATGGGATCATCGGCATCGGCAACCCCTTTCTTCTAGATTTCCCCCACTGCTCTTGTTAGGAAGGGTTTGGATAAAGTCCAGTTTTACAATATCTATATTTGTTGTTCACATTATATTTGCAGAGCTGTCCGAGATTGTGCCCTTGTTGGGTTGTTCATGTTGTCAAACATTTGGACTGTTCATGCTGACAAACATTCAAAACTTCCATAGGCCTCTCATTTTTCGTTAAAATTACCACCAGTCTTTATGCAAGTTCTACCACTAGGAAATGAGATAAAAAAGGTTAGGTACTACTACTTGTTGTGAATCAAATCCTCACAGTAATTGACAGATTATATTATCCTGTAGCTATCTCTCAAACTGAATCTGTTGCCAGGAAATTGTTCAAACAATTCTCGTTCTGCTGATTCTTCGTACAATACTGTTCATCGACCAATTAACTTAAACACTTCTGCTAATGACTGTTGATTTTGTATTACCAAGTACATCTGTTTCGCAATGTATCAAACATATCTTTTGCTTCAATAATATGGAAGTGTCCTTGCTTCTTATCATGAATAATGGTGCAGAAAACAAACACAGCCATGCTTACTATTGTTCTGTCGTTCACACCACCTCAAGTTCTTAGTTCGGGTTAATCAGTTTAATTCCATAAACTTGTGTGTGTGTGTGTGAGAGAGAGAGAGAACTTGTAATTCCATGCATTCCAGGACCTCAATTCATGACTGTGTGTGCACTATCTTTCAAGCTTCAAGATGCTTGCACCACAATGTGTGTTTTGTACCCTAAATTCCTTCTCATTGACTCCCGAAGAAATTTCTTATGACTGTACAATATAATCTTTAAGATACCCTAACTTCATTCTCATTGACTCCCAAAGCAATTTGTCATGACTCTACAATATAACCTTTAAGATACGTAGGCGCAGCAACGCGCGCCTTTATGTTCTAGTAAACACTAGTAAGGTACACATCAATAACCTGTATATCAAATATACCCTTGTTCACTTTGCCATCCTTCTTATTCACCAAATATTCAGGGATTTCCGCTTCCAGTGACCATTTCCTTTGCAGTAGAAGCACTCAGTTTCAGGCTTTGGTCCAGCTTTGGGCTTCTTCGCGGGAGTGACAACTTGCTTGTCATTCTACTTGAAGTTCCCTTTCTTTTCATTTGCCCTTTGAAACCAGTGGTCTTATCAATCATCAACACTTGATGCTCTTTTCTTGATTTCTACCTTCGTCGATTTCAACATCACGAAGAGCTCGGGAATCGTTTTCGTCATCCCTTGCATACTATAGTTCATCACGAAGTTCTAGTAACTTAGTGATGGTGACTAGAGAATTCTGTCAATCACTATCTTATCTGGAAGATTAACTCCCACTTGATTCAAGCAATTGAAGTACCTAGACAATCTGAGCACATGCTCACTAGTTGAGCGATTCTCCTCCATCTTTTAGCCATAGAACTTGTTGGAGACTTCATATCTCTCAACTCGGGTATTTGCTTGAAATATTAACTTCAACTCCTGGAACATCTCATATGGTCCATGATGTTCAAAAGCTCTTTGAAGTCCCGATTCTAAGCCGTTAAGCATGGTGCACTAAACTATCAAGTAGTCATCATATCGAGCTAGCCAAACGTTCATAATGTCTGCATCTGCTCCTGCAATAGGTCTGTCACCTAGCGGTGCATTAAGGACATAATTCTTCTGTGCAGCAATGAAGATAATCCTCAGATCATGGATCCAATCCGCATCATTGCTACTAACATCTTTCAACACAATTTTCTCTAGGAACATATCAAAATAAACATATGAAAGCAGCAACGCAAGCTATTGATCTACAACATAATTTGCAAAATACTACCAGGACTAAGTTCATGATAAAATTTTAAGTTCAATTAATCATATTACTTAAGAACTCCCACTTAGATAGACATCCCTCTAGTCATCTAAGTGATCACGTGATCCAAATCATCTAAACCATAACCGATCATCACGTGAGATGGAGTAGTTTTCAATGGTGAACATCACTATGTTGATCATATCTACTATATGATTCACGCTCAACCTTTCGGTCTCCAGTGTTCCGAGGCCATATCTGCATATGCTAGGCTCATCAAGTTTAACCTGAGCATTCCGCGTGTGCAAAACTGGCTTGCACCCGTTGTAGATGGACGTAGAGCTTATCACACCCGATCATCACGTGGTGTCTGGGCACGACGAACTTTGGCAACTGTGCATACTCAGGGAGAACACTTTTATCTTGAAATTTAGTGAGAGATCATCTTATAACACTACCGTCAATCAAAGAAAGATAAGATTCATAAAAGATAAACATCACATGCAATCAATATAAGTGATATGATATGGCCATCATCATCTTATGCTTGTGATCTCCATCTCCGAACCACCTCCATGATCACCATCGTCACCGGCGCGACACCTTGATCTCCATCATAGCATCATTGTCGTTTACGCCATCTATTGCTTCTACGACTATCGCTACCGCTTAGTGATAAAGTAAAGCAATTACAGGGCGTTTGCATTTCATACAATAAAGCGACAACCATATGGCTCCTGCCAGTTGCCGATAACTTCGGTTACAAAACATGATCATCTCATACAATAAAATATAGCATCACGTCTTGACCATATCACATCACAACATACCCTGCAAAAACAAGTTAGACGTCCTCTACTTTGTTGTTGCAAGTTTTAGGTGGCTGCTACGGGCTTAGCAAGAACCGTTCTTACCTATGCATCAAAACCACAACGATAGTTTGTCAAGTTAGTGCTGTTTTAACCTTCTCAAGGACCGGGCGTAGCCACACTCGGTTCAACTAAAGTTGGAGAAACTGACACCCGCCAGCCACCTGTGTGCAAAGCATGTCGGTAGAACCAGTCTCCCGTAAGCGTACGCGTAATGTCGGTCCGGGCCGCTTCATCCAACAATACCGCCGAACTAAAGTATGTCGTGCTGGTAAGCAGTATGACTTGTATCGCCCACAACTCACTTGTGTTCTACTCGTGCATATAACATCAACGCATAAAACCTAGGCTCGGATGCCGCTGTTAGGGAACGTAGTAATTTCAAAAAAATTCCTATGCACACGCAAGATCATGGTGATGTATAGCAACGAGAGGGGAGAGTGTGTCCACGTACCCTCGTAGACCGAAAGCAGAAGCGTTAGAACAACGCGGTTGATGTAGTCGTACGTCTTCACGGCTCGACCGATCAAGCACCGAAATTACGTCACCTCCGAGTTCTAGCACACATTCAGCTCGATGACATCCCTCGAACTCCGATCCAGCCGAGTGTCGAGGGAGAGTTCCGTCAGCACGACGGTGTGGTGACGATCTTGATGTTCTACCGTTGCAGGGCTTCGCCTAAGCACCGCTACAATATTATCGAGGAGGACTATGGTGGAGGGGGGCACCGCACATGGATAAAAGATCAAACAGATCAATTGTTGTCGTGCCTAGAGGTGCCCCCTGCCCCTGTATATAAAGGAGCAAGGGGGAGGGGGTCGTCCGGCCAGGAGGGGCGCGCCAGGAGGAGTCCTCCTCCCACCGGGAGTAGGACTCCCCCCCTTCCTTGTTGGAGTAGGAGAGAAGGAAAGAGGGGGAGAGGAGGAAGGAAAAGGGGGCTGCACCCCTTGTCCAATTCGGACCAGAGTGGGGCTGCGCACCTCCTTCCTTTCAGCCTCTCTCCTCTATTCCCGTATGGCCCAATAAGGCCCATATACTCCCCGCCGAATTCCCGTAACTCTCCGGTACTCCGAAAAATACCTGAATCACTCGGAACCTTTCCGAAGTCTGAATATAGTCATCCAATATATCGATCTTTATGTCTCAACCATTTTGAGACTCCTCGTCATGTCCCCGATCTCATCTGGGACTCCGAACTCCTTCGGTACATCAAAACACATAAACTCATAATATAACTGTCATCGAAACCTTAAGCGTGCGGACCCTACGGGTTCGAGAACAATGTAGACATGACCGAAACACGTTTCCGGTCAATAACCAATAGCGGAACCTGGATGCTCATATTGGCTCCCACATTTTCTACGAAGATCTTTATCGGTCAAACCGCATAACAACATACGTTGTTCCCTTTGTCATCGGTATGTTACTTGCCCGAGATTCGATCGTCGGTATCTCAATACCTAGTTGAATCTCGTTACCGGCAAGTCTCTTTACTCGTTTCGTAATACATCATCCCACAACTAACTAATTAGTTGCAATGCTTGCAAGGCTTATAGTGATGTGTATTACCGAGTGGGCCCAGAGATACCTCTCCGACAATCGGAGTGACAAATCCTAATCTCGAAATACGCCAACCCAACAAGTACCTTTGGAGACACCTATAGAGCACCTTTATAATCACCCAGTTATGTTGTGATGTTTGGCAGCACACAAAGTGTTCCTCCGGTAAAGGGGGTTGCATAATCTCATAGTCATAGGAACATGTATAAATCATGAAGAAAGCAATAGCAACATACTAAACGATCAAGTGCTAAGTTAACGGAATGGGTCAAGTCAATCACATCATTCTCCTAATGATGTGATCTCGTTAATCAAATGACAACTCTTTGTCCATGGCTAGGAAACATAACCATCTTTGATTAATGAGCTAGTCAAGTAGAGGCATACTAGTGACACTCAGTTTGTCTATGTATTCACACATGTATCATGTTTTCGGTTAATACAATTCTAGCATGAATAATAAACATTTATCATGAAATAAGGAAATAAATAATAACTTTATTATTGCCTCTAGGGCATATTTCCTTCACTTATTGCATTACTCCGTTTCTCCATGAACTTAATACACTAGATGCATGCTAGATAGCGGTCGATGTGTGGAGTAATAGTAGTAGATGCAGGCAGGAGTCAGTCTACTAATCTTGGATGTGATGCCTATATAATGATTATTGCCTAGATATCGTCATAATTATTTGATGTTCTATCAATTGCTCAACAATAATTTGTTTACCCACCGTATGCTATTTTTCTCTAGAGAAGCCACTAGTGAAATCTACGGCGCCCAAGTCTATTTTCTCATCATATATTTTCAGATCTATATTGCTATTTGCCCTTTTCTTTTATTTGCCACATTTATTTTCAGATCTATATTATAAAAAAAACCAAAATATCTCACTGAGTTTTATTTGCTTTTATTTGCATATATCAATCTACCACAATTTTTATCTTGTTAACAAGCCAATTTCTGGCACCGTTACCCGAAAGGGATTGACAACCCCTTTAACACGTCAGGTTGCAAGTATCTGCTCTTTGTGTGCAGGTACCGTTCACATAGTGTTTCTTGGTTCTCCTACTGGTTTGATAACATTGGCTTTATAACTAAGGGAAATACCCACCAAAGTTGTGCTGCATCATCCCTTCCTCTTTGGGGAAATACCAATGTAGTTCAAGCGATATCATCAATCACTAAGCGCCATGTAATTGCTTTACTTTATCGCTATGAGTTAGCAGTAGTTGTAGAAGCAATAGTTTGCGAGATGACCCCGACGCTATGATGGAGATCAAGCTGTCTTGCCGATGATGATGGAGATCATGTCGATGATTTTGGAGATGGAGATCAAAAGCACGAGATGATGATGGTCATATCATGTCACATATTTTGATTGCATGTGATGTTTATCCTTTATGCATACTATTTTGCTTAGAGCGACGGTATCATTATAAGATGATCCCTTCACTTAATTTCAAGATAAAAGTGTTGTCCCTGAGTATGCACCGTTGCTAAAGTTTGTCGTTTCGAAGCACCTCGTGATGATCGGGTGTGATAGACTCTACGTTCACATACAACGGGTGTAAGCCAGTTTTGCACATGCAGAATACTTGGGTTAACCTTGACGAGCCTAGCATGTACAGACATGGTCTCGGAATATTGGAGACTGAAAGGTCGAACATGAGTCATATAGTAGATATGATCAACATAGAGATGTTCACCATTTATGACTACCCCATATCACGTGATGACCAGACATGGGTTAGTTGATTTGGATCATGTATCACTTAGACAACTTGAGGGATGTTGATTTAAGTGGGATTTCATTAGTAATTTGATTATTTGAACTAAAATTTATCATGAACTTAGTCTTAATAGTTTTTGCATATCTATGTTGTAGATCAATGGTCTGTGCTACCGTTCCCTTTAATTTTAATGCGTTCCTAGAGAAAGCTAAGTTGAAAGATGATGGTAGCAACTACACAGACTGGGTCCATAACTTGAGGATTATCTTCATTGTTGCACAAAAGAATTATGTCCTTGATGCACCGCTAGGTGACACACCTGCTGCAGGAGCTACTGTAGATGTTACGGACGTCCGGCAAGCTCGATCTGATGACTACTCAATAGTTCAGTGTGCCATGCTTTACGGCTTAGAACCGGGACTTCAAAGACGTTTTGAACGTCACGGTGCATATGAGATGTTCCAAGAGTTGAAGTTGATATTTCAAGCTAATGTCCGGATTGAGAGATATGAAGTCTCCAACAAGTTATATAGCTGCAAGATGGAGGAGAACACTTCTGTCAGTGAACACATACTCAAAATGTCTAGGTATCATAACCAATTGACTCAGCTGGGCATTGGTCTTCCAGCTGAGAGTGTTATTGATAGAGTTCTTCAGTCGCTGCCACCAAGCTACAAAGGCTTCGTGATGAACTATAATATGCAAGGGATGACGAAAATGATTTCCGAGCTCTTCATGATGCTGAAATCAGCAGAGGTAGAAATCAAGAAGGAGCATCAAGTGTTGATGGTTAACAAGACCACTAGTATCAAGAAAAAGGGCAATGTAAAGAAAGGGAACTTCAAGAAGAATGGCAAGACAGTTGCCGCTCCCGTGAAGAAGCCCAAAGGTGGACCAAATTAAAGCCTGAAACTGAGTGCTTCTACTGCAAAGGAAATGGTCACTGGAAGCGGAACTACCTCAAATACTTGGCGGATAAGAAGGATGGCAAAGTGAACAAAGGTATATTTGATACACACCTTATTGATATGTTCTTTACTAATACTCGTAGTAGAGCCTGGGTATTTGATACTGGTTCGGTTGCTCATATTTGTAACTCGAAATAGGAGCTGCGGAATAAACGAATATTGGCTAAGGACGAGGTTGTTGGGGAATGTTGCAGAAAATAAAATAAAAATTCCTACGGTTTCACCAAGATCCATCTATGAGTTCATCTAGAAACGAGTGATAGGAGTGCATCTACATACCTTTGTAGATCGCGAGCGAAAGCATTCAAGAGAACGGGGTTGAGGGAGTCGTACTCGTCGTGATCCAAATCACCTATGACCAAGTGACGAACGGACAGCACCTCCGTGTTCAACACATGTCCGGAGCGGATGACGTCTCCTCCTTCTTGATCCAGCAAGGGGGAAGGAGAGGTTGATGAAGATCCAGCAGCACGACGGTGTGGTGGTGGATGCAGCAGAGTTCCGGCAGAGCTTCGCCGAGCTTCTGCGAGAGGGAGAGGTGTAGCAGGGGAGAGGGAGGCGCCAAGACTTCAGGTGCGGCTACCCTCCCTCCCCCCTCCTTTATATAGGCCCCCAGGGGGGCGGCCCTAGAGATGGGATCTCTAGGGGGGCGGCGGCCAAGGGGGTGGAGTGCCCCCAAGGCAAGTGGAGGCGCCCCCTCCCCTAAGGTTCCCAACCCTAGGCGTAGAGGGGGGCCCAGGGGAGGGGGCGCACCAGCCCAAGGGGCTGGTTCCCCTCTCACTTCAGCCCATGGGGCCCACCGGGATAGGTGGCCCCACCTGGTGGACCCCCGGGACCCTTCCGGTGGTTCCGGTACAATACCGGTGACCCCCGAAACTCTCCCGATGGCCGAAACTGCACTTCCTATATATAATTCTTTACCTCCGGACCATTCCGGAACTCCTCGTGACATCCGGGATCTCATCCGGGACTCCGAACAACTTTCGGTTTGCTGCATACTCATATTCATACAACCCTAGCATCACCGAACCTTAAGTGTGTAGACCCTACGGGTTCGGGAGACACGTAGACATGACCGAGACGGTTCTCCGGTCAATAACCAACAGCGGGATCTAGATACCCATGTTGGATCCCACATGCTCCTTGATGATCTCATCGGATGAACCACGATTTCGAGGATTCAATCAACCCCGTATACAATTCCCTTTGTCAATCAGTACGTTACTTGCCCGAGACTCGATCGTCAGTATCCCAATACCTCGTTCAGTCTCGTTACCGGCAAGTCACTTTACTCATAGCATAATGCATGATCCCATGATCAAACACTTGGTCACTTCGAGCTCATGATGATGATGCATTACCGAGTGGGCCCAGAGACACCTCTCCGTCATACGGAGTGACAAATCCCAGTCTCGATCCGTGTCAACCCAACAGACACTTTCGGAGATACCTGTAGTGCACCTTTATAGTCACCCAGTTACGTTGTGATGTTTGGTACACCCAAAGCACTCCTACGGTATCCGGGAGTTACACGATCTCATGGTCTCAGGAAAAGATACTTGACATTGGAAAAGCTCAAGCAAAACGAACTACGCGATCTTGTGTTGTGCTTAGGATTGGGTCTTGTCCATCACATCATTCTCCTAATGATGTGATCCCGTTATCAACTACATCCAATGTCTATAGCCAAGAAAACATGACTATCTGTTAATCAATGAGCTAGTCAACTAGAGGCTTACTAGGGACATATTATGGTCTATGTATTCACACGTGTATTACGATTTCCAGATAATACAATTATAGCATGAATAAAGACAATTATCATGAACAAGGAAATATAATAATAATCCTTTTATTATTGCCTCCAGGGCATATTTCCAACAGTCTCCCACTTGCACTAGAGTCAATAATCTAGTTACATTGTGATGAATCGAACACCCATAGAGTTCTGGTGTTGATCATGTTTTGCTCGCGAAAGAGGTTTAGTCAACGGATCTGCGACATTCAGATCCGTATGTACTTTGCAAATATCTATGTCTCCATCTTGAACATTTTCACGGATGGAGTTGAAACGATGCTTGATGTGCCTGGTCTTCTTGTGAAACCTGGGCTCCTTGGCAAGGGCAATAGCTCTAGTGTTGTCACAGAAGAGTTTGATCGGCCCCGACGCATTGGGTATGACTCCTAGGTCGGTGATGAACTCCTTCACCCAAATTGCTTCATGCGCTGCCTCCGAGGCTGCCATGTACTCCGCTTCACATGTAGATCCCGCCACGACGCTCTGCTTGCAGATGCACCAGCTTACTGCTCCACCATTCAACATATACACGTATACGGTTTGTGACTTAGAGTCATCCAGATCTATGTCGAAGCTAGCATTGACGTAACCCTTTACGGCGAGCTCTTCGTCACCTCCATAAACGAGAAACATGTCCTTTGTCCTTTGCAGGTACTTTAGGATATTCTTGACCCCTGTCCAGTGTTCCTTGCCGGGATTACTTTGGTACCTTCCTACCAAACTTATGGCAAGGTTTACATCAGGTCTGGTACACAGCATGGCATACATAATAGATCCTATGGCTGAAGCATAGGGGATGACACTCATCTCTTCTTTATCTTTTTTCGTGGTCGGGCATTGAGCCGAGCTCAATCTCACACCTTGCAATACAGGCAAGAACCCTTTCTTGGACTGATCCATTTTGAACTTCTTCAAAATCTTATCAAGGTATGTGCTTTGTGAAAGACCTATGAGGCGTCTCGATCTATCCCTATAGATCTTGATGCCTAATATGTAATCAACTTCTCCAAGGTCCTTCATTGAAAAACACTTATTCAAGTAGGCCTTAATGCTGTCCAAAAGTTCTATATCATTTCCCATTAAGAGTATGTCATCTACATATAATATGAGAAATGCTACAGAGCTCCCACTCACTTTCTTGTAAACGCAGGCTTCTCCATAAGTCTGCATAAACCCAAACGCTTTGATCATCTCATCAAAGCGAATGTTCCAACTCCGAGATGCTTGCACCAGCCCATAAATGGATCGTTGGAGCTTTCATACCTTGTTAGAATTCTTAGGATCGACAAAACCCTCCGGCTGCATCATATACATTTCTTCCTTAAGATGTCCGTTAAGGAATGCCGTTTTGACGTCCATCTGCCATATCTCATAATCATAGTATGCGGCAATTGCTAACATGATTCATACGGACTTCAGCTTTGCTACGGGAGAGAATGTCTCATCGTAGTCAACCCCTTGAACTTGCCGATAAACCTTAGCGACAAGTCGAGCTTTATAGATGGTAATATTACCATCCGCGTCCGTCTTTTTCTTAAAGATCCATTTGTTTTCTATCGCTCGCTGATCATCAGGCAAGTCTGTCAAAGTCCATACTTTGTTTTCATACATGGATTCTATCTCGGATTGCATGTCTTCAAGCCATTTGTTGGAATCTGGGCCCACCATTGCTTCTTCATAGTTCGAAAGTTCACCGTTGTCTAACAACATGATTTCCAGGACAGGGTTGCCATACCACTCTAGTGTGGAACGTGTCCTTGTGGACCTACGAAGTTCAGTAGCAACTTGATCCGAAGTACCTTGATCATCATCATTAATTTCCTCTCCATTCGGCGTAGGCACCACAGGAACATTTTCCTGAGCTGCACTACTTTGCGGTTCAAGAGGTAGTACTTCATCGAGTTCTACTTTCCTCCCACTTACTTCTTTCGAGAGAAACTCTTTTTCCAGAAAGGATCCGTTCTTGGCAACAAAGATCTTACCCTCGGATCTTAAGTAGAAGGTATACCCAATGGTTTCCTTAGGGTATCCTATGAAGACGCATTTTTCTGACTTGGGTTCGAGCTTTTCAGGTTGAAGTTTCTTGACATAAGCATCGCATCCCCAAACTTTTAGAAACGACAGGTTAGGTTTCTTCCCAAACCATAATTCATATGGTGTCGTCTCAACGGATTTAGACGGAGCCCTATTTAAAGTGAATGTAGATGTCTCTAGAGCGTATCCCCAAAATGATAACGGTAAATCGGTAAGAGACATCATAGACCGCACCATATCCAATAGAGTGCGATTACGACATTCGGACACACCGTTACGCTGAGGTGTTCCAGGCGGCGTGAGTTGTGAAACGATTCCACATTTCCTTAAGTGTGTACCAAATTCGTGACTTAAATATTCTCCTCCACGATCTGATCATAGGAACTTTATATTTTGGTCACGTTGATTCTCTACCTCATTCTGAAATTCCTTGAACTTTTAAAGGTCTCAGACTTATTATTCATCAAGTAGACATACCCATATCTACTCAAGTCATCAGTGAGAGTGAGAACATAACGATATCCTCCGCGAGCCTCAACGCTCATTGGACCGCACACATCGGTATGTATGATTTCCAATAAGTTGGTTGCTCGCTCCATTGTTCCGGAGAACGGAGTCTTGGTCATTTTGCCCATGAGGCATGGTTCGCATGTGTCAAATGATTCATAATCGAGAGACTCTAAAAGTCCATCAGCATGGAGCTTCTTCATGCGCTTGACACCAATGTGACCAAGGCGGCAGTGCCACAAGTATCTGGGACTATCGTTATCAACTTTACATCTTTTGGTATTCACACTATGAATATGTGTAACATTACGTTCGAGATTCATTAAGAATAAACCATTGACCATCGGGGCATGACCATAAAACATATCTCTCATATAAATAGAACAACCATTATTCTCGGATTTAAATGAGTAGCCATCTCGTATCAAACGAGATCCAGATACAATGTTCATGCTCAAACTTGGCACTAAATAACAATTATTGAGGTTTAAAACTAATCCCTTAGGTAAATGTAGAGGTAGCATGCCGACGGCGATCACATCGACCTTAGAACCATTCCATCGTCACCTTGTCCTTCGCCAGTCTCCGCTTATTCTGCAGCTCCTGCTGTAAGTTACAAATATGAGCAACGGCACCGGTATCAAATACCCAGGAGTTACTACGAGTACTGGTAAGGTACACATCAATTACATGTATATCAAATATACCTTTAGTGTTGCCGGCCTTCTTGTCCG
Source organism: Triticum dicoccoides (assembly GCF_002162155.2). NCBI lineage: Eukaryota > Viridiplantae > Streptophyta > Magnoliopsida > Poales > Poaceae > Triticum > Triticum dicoccoides. The sequence continues at coordinate 65,519,579 of NC_041389.1, forward strand.
CTAAGTATTTGGGGCAGTTCCGCTTCGAGTGACCCTTCCCTTTGCAATAAAAGCATGCAGTCTCAGGCTTGGGTCCATTCTTTGACTTCTTCCCGGCAACTGGCTTACCGGGCACGGCAACATCCTGGCCGTCCTTCTTGAAGTTCTTCTTACCCTTGCCCTTCTTGAACTTGGTGGTTTTATTGACCATCAACACTTGATGTTCTTTCTTGATTTCTACCTCTACCGACTTCAGCATTGAAAATAGTTCAGGAATAGTTTTCACCATCCCCTGCATATTGTAGTTCATCACAAAGCTCTTGTAGCTCGGTGGGAGCGACTGAAGGATTCTGTCAATGACCGCCTCGTCCGAGAGGTTAATGTCCAGCTGGGACAGGCGGTTGTGCAACCCAGACATTTTGAGTATGTGCTCACTGACAGAACTATTTTCCTCCATCTTACAACTATAGAACTTGTCGGAGACTTCATATCTCTCGACCCGGGCATGAGCTTGGAAAACCATTTTCAGCTCCTCGAACATCTCATATGCTCTGTGTTTCTCAAAACGCTTTTGGAGCCCCGGTTCTAAGCTGTAAAGTATGCCGCACTAAACGAGGGAGTAATCATCAGCACGTGACTGCCAAGCGTTCGTAACGTCTTGGTTCTCTGGGATGGGTGCTTCACCTAGCGGTCCTTCTAGGACATATGCTTTCTTGACAGCTATGAGGATGATCCTCAGGTTCCGGACCCAGTCCATATAGTTGCTGCCATCATCTTTCAGCTTGGTTTTCTCTAGGAACGCGTTGAAGTTCATGTTGACATGAGCGTCGGCTATTTGATCTACAAGACATATTTGCAAAGGTTTTAGACTAAGTTCATGATAATTAAGTTCACCTAATCAAATTATCTAATGAACTCCCACTCAGATTAGACATCCCTCTAGTCATCTAAGTGTTACACGATCCGAGTCGACTAGGCCGTGTACGATCATCACGTGAGACGGACTAGTTATCATCGGTGAACATCTCATGTTGATCGTATCTTCCATATGACTCATGTTCGACCTTTCGGTCTCTGTGTTCCGAGGCCATGTCTGTACATGCTAGGCTCGTCAAGTTAACCCTAAGTGTTTTCATGTGTAAAACTGTCTTACACCCATTGTATGTGAACGTAAGAATCTATCACACCCGATCATCACGTGGTGCTTCGAAACGACGAATTTTAGCAACGGCGCACAGTTAGGGGAGAACACTTTCTTGAAATTGTTATAAGGGATCATCTTATTTACTACCGTCGTTCTAAGTAAACAAGATGCATAAACATAATAAACATCACATGCAATTATATAATAGTGACATGATATGGCCAATATCATATAGCTCCTTTGATCTCCATCTTCGGGGCTCCATGATCATCTTCGTCACCGGCACGACACCATGATCTCCATCATCATGATCTCCATCATCGTGTCTCCATGAAGTTGCTCGCCAACTATTACTTCTACTACTATGGCTAACGGTTTAGTAATAAAGTAAAGTAATTACATGGCGTTAAATCATTGACACGCAGGTCATACAATAATTAAGACAACTCCTATGGCTCCTGCCGATTGTCATACTCATCGACATGCAAGTCGTGATTCCTATTACAAGAACATGATCTCATACATCACAATATATCATTCATCATTCATCACAACTTTTGGCCATATCACATCACAAGGCAATTGCTACAAAAACAAGTTAGACGTCCTCTAATTGTTGTTGCATCTTTTACGTGGCTGCAATAGGGTTCTAGCAAGAACATTTTCTTACCTACGAAAAAGCCACAACGTGATTTGTCAACTTCTATTTACCCTTCATAAGGACCCTTTTCATCGAATCCACTCCAACTAAAGTGGGAGAGACAGACACCCGCTAGCCACCTTATGCAACTAGTGCATGTCAGTCGGTGGAACCTGTCTCACGTAAGCGTATGTGTAAGGTCGGTCTGGGCCGCTTCATCCCACAATACCGCTGAAGCAAAATAAGACTAGTAGCGGCAAGAAAGTTGACAACATCTATGCCCACAACAGATTTGTGTTCTACTCGTGCAATAGAGAACTACGCATAGACCTAGCTCTGATACCACTGTTGGGGAACGTTGCAGAAAATAAAAAAAAATCCTACGGTTTCATCAAGATCCATCTATGAGTTCATCTAGCAACGAGTGATAGGAGTGCATCTACATACCTTTGTAGATCGCGAGCGGAAGCGTTCAAGAGAACGGGGTTGAGGGAGTCGTACTCGTCATGATCCAAATCACCGATGACCAAGTGCCGAACGGATAGCACCTCCGCGTTCAACACACGTACGGAGCGGATGATGTCTCCTCCTTCTTGATCCAGCAAGGGGGAAGGAGAGGTTGATGAAGATCCAGCAGCACGACGGCGTGGTGGTGGATGCAGCAGAGTTCCGGCAGAGCTTCGCCGAGCTTCTGCGAGAGGGAGAGGTGTAGCAGGGGAGAGGGAGGCGCCAAGACTTCAGGTGCGGCTACCCTCCCTCCCCCCTCCTTTATATAGGCCCCCAGGGGGGGCGCCGGACCTAGAGATGGGATCTCTAGGGGGGCGGCGGCCAAGGGGGTGGAGTGCCCCCCAAGGCAAGTGGAGGCGCCCCCTACCCTAGGGTTCCCAACCCTAGGCGCAGAGGGGGCCCAGCGGGGTGCACCAGCCGACCAGGGGCTGGTTCCCCTCCCACTTCAGCCCATGGGGCCCTCCGGGATAGGTGTTCCCACCCGGTGGACCCCCGGGACCCTTCCGGTGGTCCCGGTACAATATCGGTGACCCCCGAAACTCTCCCGTTGGCCGAAACTGCACTTCCTATATATAATTCTTTACCTCCAGACCATTCTAGAACTCCTCGTGACATCCGGGATCTCATCCAGGACTCCGAACAACTTTCGGTTTGCTGCATACTCATATTCATACAACCCTAGCATCACCGAACCTTAAGTGTGTAGATCCTACGGGTTCGGGAGACACGTAGACATGACCGAGACGGTTCTCCGGTCAATAACCAACAGCGGGATCTGGATACCCATGTTGGCTCCCACATGCTCCTCGATGATCTCATCGGATGAACCACGATGTCGAGGATTCAATCAACCCCGTATACAATTCCCTTTGTCAATCGGTACGTTACTTGCCCGAGACTCGATCGTCGGTATCCCAATACCTCGTTCAGTCTCGTTACCAGCAAGTCACTTTACTCGTACCGTAATGCATGATCCTGTGACCAAACACTTGGTCACTTTGAGCTCATTATGATGATGCATTACCGAGTGGGCCCAGAGATACCTCTCCGTCATACGGAGTGACAAATCCCAGTCTCGATCCATGTCAACCCAACAGACACTTTCGGAGATACCTGTAGTGCACCTTTATAGTCACCCAGTTACGTTGTGACGTTTGGTACACCCAAAGCACTCCTACAGTATCCGGGAGTTACATGATCTCATGGTCTAAGGAAAAGATACTTAACATTGGAAAAGCTCTAGCAAAACGAACTACACGATCTTGTGCTATGCTTAGGACTGGGTCTTGTCCATCACATCATTCTCCTAATGATGTGATCCCGTTATCAACGACATCCAATGTCCATAGCCAGGAAAACATGACTATCTGTTGATCAACGAGCTAGTCAACTAGAGGCTTACTAGGGACATATTATGGTCTATGTATTCACACGTGTATTACGATTTCTGGATAATACAATTATAGCATGAATAAAGACAATTATCATGAACAAGGAAATATAATAATAATCCTTTTATTATTGCCTCTAGGGCATATTTCCAACAGAGGTGACGATGCACGTTGGGAATGTTACCAAGGTCGATGTGATCGCCGTCGGCACGCTACCTCTACATCTACCTTCGGGATTAGTTTTAGATCTTAATAATTGTTATTTGGTGCCAGCGTTGAGAATGAACATTATATCTGTATCTTGTTTATTGCGAGACAGTTATTCATTTAAGTCAGAGAATAATGGTTGTTCTACTTATATGAGTAATATCTTTTATGGTCATGCACCTTTGATGATTGGTCAATTCTTGTTGAATCTTGATTGTAGTGATACACATATTCATAATATTGATGCCAAAAGATGCAAAATTGATAATGATAGTGCAACATACTTGTGGCACTATCGTTTAGGTCATATTGGTGTAAAGCACATGAAGAAACTCCATGTAGATGGACTTTTGGAATCACTTGATTATGAATCATTTGTTACTTACAAACCATGTCTCATGTGTAAGATGACTAAAACTCCGTTCTCCGAAACAATGGAGCGGACTAATGGCTTATTGGAAATAATACATACCGATGTATGCAGTCCGATGAGTGTTGAGGCATGCGGTGGGTATCATTATTTTCTAACCTTCATAGATGATTTGAGTAGGTATGGGTATATCTACTTGATGAAACACAAGTCTGAAACATTTGAAAAGTTCAAAGAATTTTAGAGTGAAGTGGAGAATCATCGTAACAAGAAAATAAAGTTTCTACGATCTGATCGCGGAGGCGAATATTTGAGTTATGAGTTTGGCCTTCATTTAAGACAATGTGGAACTGTTTCACAACTCACGCCACTTGGAACACCACAGCGTAATGGTGTGTCCGAACATTGTAACCATACATTATTAGAATGGTGCGTTCTATGATGCCTCTTACCAATTTGCCTTTATCATTTTGCGGTTATTCATTAGAGACAACCACATTCACGTTAAATAGAGCACCATCTAAATCCATTGAGACGACATCGTATGAACTATGGTCTGGCAAGAAACCTAAGTTGTCGTTTCTTAAAGTTTGGGGATGTGACGCTTATGTCAAAAGGCTTCAGCCTGATAAGCTCAAACCCAAATTGGAGAAGTACGTGTTCATATGATACCCTAAAGAAACTATTGGGTACACCTTCTACCACAGATCCGAAGGCAAGATCTTTGTTGCTAAAAATGGGTCATTTCTAGAGAAGGAGTTTCTCTCGAAAGAAGTGAGTGGGAGGAAAGTAGAACTTGGTGAGGTAATTGTACCTTCTCTCAAATTGGGAAGTAGCACATCAGAGAAAACCATTCATGATGCCTACACCAACTAGAAAGGAAGCTAATGATGATGATCATGAAACTTCAGATGAAGTTACTACTAAACTTTGTAGGTCGACCAGAACATGTTCTGCACCAGAGTGGTACGATAATTATGTCCTGGAAGTCATGTTGTTAGATAAAGGTGAACCTACAAACTATGAAGAAGATATGATGAGCCCAGATTCGAACAAATGGTTTGAGGGCATGAAATCTAAGATAGGATCCATGTATGAGAACAAAGTATGGACTTTGGTGGACTTGCCCGATGGTCGGCAAGCCATTGAGAATAAATATATCTTCAAGAGGAAGATGGACACTGATGGTAATATCACTGTCTACGAAACTCGACTTGTCGCGAAAGGTTTTCGACAAGCTCAAGGGGTTGACTACGATGAGACTTTTTCACCCGTAGCGATGCTCAAGTCTATCCGAATCATGTTAGCAATTGCCGCATTTTATGATTATGAAATCTGACAAATGGACGTCAAAACTGCATTCCTTAACGGATTTCTTAAAGAAGAGTTATATATGATGCAACCAAAAGGTTTGGTCGATCCTGAAGGTGCTAATAAAGTGTGCAACCACCAGTGATCCATCTATGGACTGGTGCAAACATCTCGGAGTTGGAATATACGCTTTGATGAGGTCATCAAAGCATATGGTTTTATACAGACTTATGGTGAAGCCTGTATTGACAAGAAAATGAGAGGGAGCTCTGTAGCATTTCTGATATTACATGTGGATGACATATTGCTGATTGGAAATGATATAGAATTTCTAGATAGCATAAAATGATACTTGAATAAGAATTTTTCAATGGAAGACCTCAGTGAAGCTACTTACATATTGGGCATCAAAATCTATAGAGATAGATCAAGACACTTAATAGGAATTTCACAAAGCACATACCTTGACAAAGTTTTGAAGGAGTTCAAAATGGATCAGTCAAAGAAAGGGTTCTTGCCTGTATTGCAAGGTGTGAAGTTGAGTAAGACTCAAAGCCCGACCTCGGCGAAAGATAGAGAGAGAATGAAAGTCATTCCCTATGCCTCAGCCATAGGCTCTATTATGTATGCCATGTTGTGTACCAGATGTGTGCCTTGCCATGAGTTTGGCAAGGGGTACAATGGTGATCCAGGAGTGGATCACTGGACAACGGTCAAAATTGTCCTTAGGTACCTAAAGAGGACTAAGTAAATGTTTCCCGGTTATGGAGGTGATAAAGAGTTCGTCGTAAAGGGTTACGTCGATGCAAACTTTGACACCGATCCAGATGACTCTGAGTCTCAATCTGGATACGTATTGAACGTGGGAGCAATTAGCTAGAGTAGCTACATATAGAGCATTGTAGACATAGAAATTTGCAAAATACATACAAATCTAATGTTGCAGACCCGTTGATTAAAACCTCTCTCACAAGCAAAACATAATCACACCTTAGAACTCTTTGGGTGTTAATCACATGGCGATGTGAACTAGATTATTGACTCTAGTAAACTCTTTGGGTGTTAGTCACATGGCAATGTGAACTATGTGTATTAATCACATCGCGGTGTGAACTAGATTATTGACTCTAGTGCAAGTGGGAGACTGATGGAAATATGCCCTAGAGGCAATAGTAAAGTTGTTATTATTATATTTCCTTATTCATGATAAAGGTTTATTACTCATGCTAGAATTGTATTGACTGGAAACTTAAATACATGTGTGAATACATAAACAAATACTATGTCCCTGGTGAACCTCTACTAGACTAGCTCGTTGATCAAAGATGGTTAAGGTTTCCTAACCATAGACATGAGTTGTCATTTGATAACGGGATCACATCATTAGGAGAATGATGTGATTAACAAGACCCAACCATTAGCTTAGCATATGATCATTCAGCTTATTGCTACTGCTTTCTTAATTTCAAATATGTATTCCTTCGACCACGAGATCATGCAAATCCCGGATACCGGAGGAATACCATGTGTGCTATCAAACGTCACAACATAACTGGTGATCATAAAGATGCTCTACATGTATCTCTGAAGGTTTCTATTGAGTTGGCGTGAATCGAGATTGGGATTTGTCACTCCCTATGACGAAGAGGTATCTCTGGGCCCTCTCGGTAATACACATCAAGAAGCTTGCAAGCAAAGTGATTAAAGTGTTAGTTGCAAGAAGATGTATTACAGAACGAGTAAAGAGACTTGCCAGTAACGAGATTGAACTAGGTATGGAGATACCGACGATCGGATCTCGGGCAAGTAACATACCGACAGACAAAGAGAAATATGTATGTTGTCATAAAGGTTCGACCAATAAAGATCTTCATGGAATATTTAGGAACCAATATGGGCATCCAGGTCCCGCTATTGGTTATTGACCGAAGAAGCGTCTCGTTCGTGTCTACATCATTTTCGAACCCGTAGGGTCCGCACGCTTAACGTTCATTGACAATATAGTATTATATGAGTTATGTTAGTTGGTGAACGAATTTTGTTCGGAGTCTTGGATGAGATCACAGACATGACAAGGGGCTTCGGAATGGTTCGGAGATAAAGATTGAGATATAGGACGATGACATTCGGTCACCAGAAAGGTTTCGGAAAGTACCGGGTATTTATCGGAGTATCGGAAGGGGTTCCGGGAGGCCACCCGTAAGTGGTGGGCCTTGTGAGCCAAAGTGGGGAAACACACCAGCCCACAAGGGGGCTCGCGTGCCCCTACACCCCTGCCCACGCGCCAAGGAGGGAGGGAAGGAAGGGGGAGGCGCCCTATGGCAGCTAGCCCCCCTTTCCTTCCCCCCATGTCCATATATGGAGGGTGGGCACGGCTAGGCAGGCCCTAGGGCTGGCCGCCGGCCCCTTAGGGGTGCCCTAGGGCTGCCTCCTCTCCCCCCTCCACATATATATATATATATATATATGTGTGAGGAGGAAAAGGGGCAACACACATCACGATCCCCAAACCGTGTGCGGCGCCCCTCTCCCTCTAGTTCATCCTCGGTAATAATTTTCGTAGTGCTCGGCGAACCCTGCAGCGATAGTTGCACCACCACTGTCCACGCCGTCATGCTGCCGGAACTCATCTACTACTTTGCCTGACTTGCTGGATCAAGAAGGCGATGACATCATCAAGCTGAACGTGTGCTGAACGTGGAGGTGCCATGCGTTTGGTACTTGATCGGGCGGATCGTGAAGGTGTACGACTACATCAACCGCACTGATAAATGCTTCCTATTAATGGTCTACGGGGGTCCATAGACGTACTCTCCCCTTTCATAGATATGCATCTCCATGGATAGATCTTGCGTGTGTGTAGATTTTTTTTGTTTTCCATGCATCATTCCCAACAACAATGACTTGGATGAAACATGGCCGACAACTGCATGCTACATGGAAGTCATTCATGAACAGTTTAGGCTACAAGGATGAGCGGCTAGAGAACACCCTTGGTCTTCGTCCCCACAAGGAGACTGCTGCTACTCACAAGTCCAAGTTGTATTGCTACATGATCATCAAGAAGACTGGCAACGGAGAGGACTCCGAGATGAGTTTGCCCTCAAGGATCTGGGGCCTCTGCACTACTCCCTCGGCATTGAGGTGGCACAGTGCGCTGACGGGTTCTTTCTTCATCAGCAACGACATGCTCATGAGCTTCTCGAGCGCACGGGCATGCTTAACTGCAAGCCTGCTGCCACGCCCATCAACACGAAGGCCAAGCTCTCTCCTCTTGACGACTTGCATGCACCGGATGCAACATTTTATTGCTCCATCATCACCGCGCCGCGGTACTTGACGCTCAAACGCCCGGACCATTAGTATGCCGTGCAGCAAGTGTGTCTTCACATGCATGCTCCGCGTGACTCCCATTGGACCCTGGTGAAGCGGATTCTTCGTTATATTCGCGGCACCATGGCTCTTGGGCTCATGCTGACGGCATCCTCCTCCACTGACCTCGTGGCTTATTCGGACGCCAACTGGGCTGGCTGTCTGTTCACTCGACACTCTACATCAGGCTACTGCGTCTATCTCGGGCCTTCGCTGATCTCGTGGTCATCTAAACGACAACCCACGGTCTCCCGCTGGAGTGCTGAGGCAGAATACTGGGCAGTGGCTAACGTTGTCGCTAAGTACTCTTGGCTTCACCAACTCCTTCAGGAGTTGCTTTGCGATGTCATAAGGCCATCGTCGTGTACCGCGACAACGTCTCCGCCGTCTACCTATCCGCTAACCATGTTCATCATTTCCAGAGGAAGCATATCGAGCTCGACATACACTTTGTTGGTGAACATGTTGCACTTGGTCGGATACAAGTTTTCATGTTCCTACCGCTCAACAGTTCGCCGGTGTCATGACTAAGGGGCTTCCGACATCCACCTTCGAGGAGTTTCAGTCCAGTCTATCCGTCACCGGCGACGTTTCGACTACGCGCTTGCGC
>NC_041389.1:65529387-65591608 GCF_002162155.2 Triticum dicoccoides
CATGTATTATCACTCCTCCTTTCTTCTCTGTACAGTGTATAGCTTGGGAGACAAGTTGCGGTCGTGCACCCTTGTACCTATATATGTGCAATTGCATGTGATCAATCAATTGTGTCGCATACAATCCCATCTTTCCTAACAACAACCATGTCCGGACACAAAAACAAACATAACTCTTCTACTTTTCCATATGCGCGTGCTGCGTTTTAGTTTGATCTGTCTTGGACTGTGCTATTGACTCCAGGTTTTCATGCCTGCTTTTCTTGTTGGTTTTTGGACCTGTTCAAACTACTTGTGATTTCATTCTAGAGTTAATGAAACCGCGGATCACCTCCCTGTTTTTTCTAAAAAGAAACTAATGACAACGATCGAGCAATTAAGCCACGTCGCTGTCAGGGATGGATGGATGGATAATTTGGTGGTTAGTTAGTTGCTTGCCCTGCCGCGGCTGCGTGTGTACAGTACACTACAGTCCAGCAGTGCAGCACTCGCCATCATTGCTGCTGCACTGCAGTGCGGATGAATGCTATCTTGAGAAGAAAGGCACCATTATATATACGGTGCCCGGTGCCCGGTGCCCGGTTTCTTTTCTTCTGAACAGTACCCTGCCTATCTCGTAAGCAGAGGTGGTGGTTACTAGGCGCTCCAACAACCGGTAATTAATTAAGGTTTTTGTCTTTTCAGAGTGGACGCAATCATGCAACCAGCTGCCAGCCGCAAGGACCACGTCGGCATCTCGTCAGGCAATGTCCAGGGAAACCTCGCGTGCAGTTTGTCTGAATTTTACTTATGCACCCGCAGAATTACTGGTGCAGCTGCAGAACTGAACATTCACATGAATGCTCCAGATTGTGCATATTTACTTGAATGTTCCACTAAATGGCAACCTTTGCATGTGCATAATTCTAAGTTATGTTGAATGCCAGCTGTTGCCCCTAACTAAACTAAAGTGAATGGCAAAATCTTGCCCTGAACTTGAAGAGAACTAAACGGAAACTATTGTCTAGACTCTAGAACTGAACTGGCCTTGAGGGATGATGGAAAAATAGATCAATTTGTGACCATGTTATTGCAAGATGGTGCGGGTGGTGAAACTGATCAACTAAGCTAAACTGAACTACCCGGAACTGAACACTTGAGCAGAAATCAACAATACAGAGTGCCATATTATTCCAGTTGCCCGCTTCTTCAGACTCCCTCTGAAATTACACATGGGATTTAAATAAAACAAAAGCGCATCACCATAACCCAGTAAAATGATCATTTGGGCTGGTCTCCGTAGTTTAAATAAGGAAGTAAGATCTTTTTATCTCAAATTATCATATCTGTAAACTAACTATATGAGCAAGACTACCATGCTACTCTCTCTGTAAACTAGTGATCTAAAAGGTCTTATATTAATTTACAGAGGGAGTACAATTATCACAATACACAAAACATAAGTGATTCACACTCAAGACTCTGTAACAATCCCAGTTCACACAATATACAACCTGAATTTAACAGCCAGTCACAGTATTCACTTAATAGAATCTGAATTCAAACTCAGTCACGCTATTCACTGAACTGTACACTTGATTCACATCAATTACAATCTCAATTTGGCATTTGGCTTGTCGTTGTGTAACCCTATTTGCTGTCGTCACTTCTCTGTTGCTCCCGCCCAACTGAAACTGAAAACACTAGTACAAGGCCAAGCAGCAGGGAATTTCCAGCAACAACAGAATAATGCAATGCGAGGCAAGCGACAGAGCAGTCGATGCTATTGGATTCGTGGCCTCGACAACTTGTGTGGAGCTCAACCTACAAAAGAGCAGGACAACCACACCGAGAGAGTGGCATTGGCATCCTTTTCTGGCTAGGTTCTTCAAAGTGCTTCATGACCCGATATCCTTGTTTGCGGCACAAAAACGTCCACTGGTATGCATAGCCTAAGTAGAACCTGTAGACTTCCACTATTGAATGTCTACCTGACCATCCTGTCGTGCTCCATATATTCATCAGTCGAAATGTCTTCACCATCCATGTCATTATTTAGCCACCAGAAACAACAATACCTATGAAGATGAATCTTTTTTTCTCTGGAACTAAAACATATAAATTCTAAATTGCCAACGAATAACATACGTAACTGAACCGAGAATTGCCGATGTCCTATTACTATCCTGAGAGCCTTTGAACTGTCCATGGCAAAAAAAAAAACCAGTCGTTTTTCTGTTTATTTTTCAAAAATGTTCCAGTTCACATAGCATGAGCATACATGTTGTGTATGTGTTTTTAATCTTGTGTACTTGTCATCTCACTTTGTATCCCTTTCGGAGACACGTTGCTAACAAAATACTGAATGTACATGCCCGAGGTAAATTTCTGGACACAGTATACTATATGTCCTCTCTAGGACTTAAAATGCATTACTTATTTCCCTCTATCATTTTGTAACCCTCTGTAGAATGGACTGTGGAGGTTCCCAACATTGGCTAGTACTATAGCCCCCTATTTTGCAATACTGAAGTCTGAAACATCGATGACATTTACAAAGAACAATTCTATACTCAGCACACACTAATCCATCACTATCCATCACACACATTACTAATCCAGCACCCACACGCACACAGATTCAGCACTAACGAATTACAATTCTTCTGTAACGAATTACTTAGATGGTAAAATTTGTGATTTTTTGGCTTTTCCTACTACCATGGCAAGTTAAATAAAAATTCAATATGTTTTTCTATGGACAGTTCACAATTTTATTTTCTATATACCATGACATTTTTTTTATTATGATGGCAAACATTTGTCTTTTATTTTATTAGTAATTTGGTTTGGGCCGCTTTTGTGTTTTTTTTATGTACAAGTATTATTGGTGCTCGGTCGGGGAGCTCCTACCTGGAATTTCCTATTTGCCGCTCTTTGCGGCAAGTAGTCGACCGGACCGACAGCCAGATCGACGAGCGCGTTAGGATGGGCCGGCCCGTTCAAACGTTAAAGCGAATCCTGTTTTGCGAATCATCTAGGTGGTTCCCAGCTGGTTTTTCTGGTTTTGGGAACCTTCTAGAAGGTTCCTGAACCAGTTTTTCTATTTCCCCCTTTACCCCTTTTGTTTCTTTTCTTTTACTGTTTCTTTTTCTTTTTCGTTTTAATTTTAATTTTTCTTTTTTCTTTTTTTTCGTTTTTTATGTTTCTTTTTCTTTTCTGTTTTCTGTTTCTTTTTTATTTTTTCTTTTTTTGTTTTTCTGCTTTCAAAGTTATTTTCTTTTTTTCAAACTTTTTTTGTGTTGCTCACAATTGTTCAAAACTTCACAAAACGTTCTCATTTTTTCTAATTTTGTTCATGATTTTAAAAACTTATTCAAAACTTCACAAAATGTTCTCATTTTCAAATTTTGTTCATCCTTGCAGAAAAATTGTTCAAAACTTCACAAAATGTTCTCATTTTCAATTTTTGTTCCTGACTTGAAATAATGTTCACGCTTTCAAAAAATTGTTCAAAGTTCAAAAAATGTTGTCATCTTCAAATTTTGTTTCTCTTTTTCTTTTTTTAGTTTCAGTTTTTTTATGTTTTTTCACAATTTCACAACTTTGCAAAATTTGTTCGCAAATTAAGAAAAATGTTCGTTTTTTCAATTTTTGTTCATGAGTTTCAATAAATGTTCCTATTTCAAATTTTGTTCGCATTTTTCAAAAAATGTTTGTGTTTGAAATTTTTGTCCGTGAGTTTTGTAAAATGTTTCAATTTCAAAAATTTGTTCACATATTTCAAATTTTGTTCGGGTGTTTTAAAGAATGTTCACATATTTCATACGACCTTCACCTTTTTTTCTCAAACATAACGTCCGCGTACAGATTTTTGTTCTCTAAATTCAAAAAATGTTTGGGATTTTAAAAAGTGTTCATTTTCTCATAACTTTGTTCAAGTTTTTTAGTTTTTCTTCTAGCATTTTCAGCGAAGGCAAACAAATTTTGAATTTTTAAATTATTTGAACATACCCAATGTTTAAGGTTTCTAGGTGGGGGTGTTAGATATGTAGCAGATGGTCTTTTTGCTGTTTCGTCGTGACATGGGCCGGCCCATTCGGGGGGCTGTACCTGTACGGCGCGTGCGAATCGGACGCAAAGAGCGGCGCATAGGAGGTCTCCTCCTACCTGCCCCTCTCTGCAGCAGGTTTTTTTTTTGAGACAAACTCGCGAAACTTTTATTCAACCGTCACAATGTTTACAGGGACGAACAAAAGATCGCCGGGGTGGCCTAACCATACATGGCGGCCGGTCCCTAACGTTAATGCATGCTTCGCGAGATTGTGAGCCTCAAAGTTCGAGGATCTAAATTCATGACTAAAAGAACACGAAGAGAAAAAACGAGCTCTGTCCGTTATTTCATGTACCACTGCTCCATATGCTGCTGCAGTTCCTCTTTTGATCGCCTCCACCCCTGTCAAGCAATCCGAGGCGATGAAAACTTTCTGCTCGTACAAGTCCTCGGCAAGCGCCAGCGCTTCCCTGATAGCTAGAACTTCAAGCACCTCCGGGTCCTCTATATTGTTGAAGATAACTGCCGAGGCCCCGAAATACACACCCGATGCATCTCGGCAAACGGCTCCCACAGCCCCCCTTCCACCAGCACGCGGCACAGCCGCATCGACATTAATCTTAACATGATCTTCCGGTGGTGGCTGCCAAGCAGTTGGGCAAGCCCTTGGAGTTGCCGGTGACCTGTCAATAGGTTTCAAATCTGCCAAGTAGCTAGTGACAAAACCATGGAGTTTTGTAAATTCCTTTATGTATTATCTTTCTCCTCGCTACCCAAATCGCCCATAGTGTGACAATCATGGTAGTGAATTCCTCTGGAGGAAGCGATTCGCTCATCAGAAAGAGCCATCTCTTTGCTTGATCATCTCTATGCATACACATATGCTGCACCATATCCTCATTTGATAGAGCCCACACGCACTGGGCGTAGTTGCAGTCAAGAAGAGAATGGCGCCAGTTGTCATCTGCTCCGCATAACGCACATACATGCGATGATGACATGTTTCGACGATGCAGAACATCACTGGTAGGAAGTGAATGACGAGCGAGCCTTCATGTGAATATTTTCAGTTTGAAGGAACTTGCAATCCCCAAATAGATGACCATCCTTTGGATTCTCCGCTGGACATATCTCTCTGCAGCAGGTTGTCGCTCGCACGCACATGGGGTCTACACCTGGGCCGGCCCGATTGAGAACTGTAGCTCTAAAATAAAGGCCCGATCAAGAACAGTAGCACAAAAATAAAAGGGCCAAAGCGGGGCGATCCCTATTTGACGCTCGCTAGCGTCCAGGTGGTGCGCTTCCGCTGAAGCGCTCTAGCGATTACCGCGAAACAGGCCAGCCCACTTCGAGGTTAGAGCGCCAGGCAAGCCGGTTTTGGGAACCTTCTAGAAGGCTCCCTGAACTGGTTTTTTTCTGGTTATCTTTCTTTTAACGGTTTTCTGGTTTTACCTCTTTTTTTTTCTTTTTTTTTTCTGTTTCTGTTTCCTTTTTTCTGATTTATTTCTTTTCTTTTTTTATTTCCTTTCATTTATCCTTTTTCGTTTTTACTTCTATCCTTTGTTTTCAATTTTTTTAAGTTCCAAATTTTGTTCATGATTACAAAATTTGATCACAGGTTAAATTTGATTCATTTTTTAAAATTTTTGTTCACAATTCAAAATATGTTCATTGATATCATGAAAATATTCAGTGTGTATTTAAATTTTCTTTAGTGTATATCACAAAAACAAACAATGTCTAGTTAAAAATTGTTCAGCATGTATCACTCACAATGTTCGATGTATATTTAATTTTGTTCATCGTATATCAAAGAAATGTTCAGTGTGTTTTAAATATTGTTCAGCGTATATCACAAAATTCTTAAATGTGTAGTTACAAAATGTTCAGCATATATTTGAAAATGTTCAATATATATTTAAAATTTGTTTATCATACATAAAAATTCAACAAAATTTTGACATTTCATAATTTTATTTGTATTTAAATAACTGTTCACGTTTTAAAAGCTTGTTTGAGTTTTGAAACTTGTTCAAAAAAAATTATTCATTTATTTAAGGAAGATTAAGAAAGGGATCTGCCGGTGCACATAGTACTTTAACTGTGGCGATGTAATTTAAGACATACCTAGGAGCCAGTTGCAGTGGCTAGCAACACTGTTATCCAGCGTTAGGTGGAGGGTTCGACTCTATCCTTTAGGGGTATTTTTTGTGACAGTTTTCGTTACGTTCGCTCCTCTTCTGGGAATGGGCCGGCCTATTTGGGCGAACCCTGCGCGAAAGCTTCTCTGTTTGACGCTAACGAGCGTCGAACATGAGCTCTTGACCAGGAGCTCCAAAACCGGGGGCGTTGGAACGGTTAAACGGGCCGGCCGGTTGCATTGCTACTCGGTCGCTCGCCTATGCGCGTAGCGCCGGCAGTTTGACGCATCGAGCTGCAAATAGGATTTCCCGCTCGGTAGGACTAGGATCGTGCATGTCGGAGTTGGGTCCGCAGATCAGTCTCTTAGTCATGCCTTTTTTTCTAGACAAATAAACCTGCACACTTTGGGCCGGCGATCACGGCGTGGGGTGCCCCTGTTGTTTTTCATTTTTTTAGTGTTTTTCCTTTGTTTTCTAATCTGTTAGCAAATTTACAAAAATGAATTTCAAAACGTGTTCATGAACTTGAAAATTGTTTGCTGAATTCAAAAAATGTTCATGAATTCTAATTTTTTCCCTGAATTCAAAAAAAGTTCAAAAACTTTAAAATTGTTCTTGTATTTTATAAAAAACTTCATGAATAAGAAATATGCTCACAGATTTTAAAAAATGTTCAGGAATTTAAAATTTGTTCCTGAATATCTAAAAATATTCATATATATATATAAAATTCCAACTTTCAGAAAATTTTCACGAATTTTAAAATTGTTCCCAGATTTCTAAATAATCATGTATATGAAAATTGTTCCAAATGTTCTAAAAAATATTCACTTATTTCAAAATAAGTAACAAATTTAAAACATATTCACAAGTTTGAAAATTGATCCTAGATTTAATAAAATGTTCATGATCTCGAAAGTTGTTTCTGTATTTTAAAATTGTTGTTTCTGAATTTACCAAATGTTTTTAGAGTTTCATAAATGTTCCTGTATTTTAGAAAATATTCACTAACTCGAAAATTGTTCACAAATTTTGAAAATGTTCATGACTTTGAAAAATGTTCCCACATTTAAAAAATATTCACAATTGTTTTTTTAATACGGAAAACCCGGTTCAGGGAAGATTCTTCCGAAAACCGGGTGAAGAAAAGCTCGCCAAAGCCCGAAATGGGCCGACCCATATACTGCACAGGCGCGCTCCTGGGGGCTTTGGATGGTATGCCGCTGACCGTAAGAGCAACTAACGACGGAGTACTCCTTTGGGAGCTCTGCAACGGTCAGCTGGGCTGGGCTGAAAGCGCGGCACTTAGCGCCCTCTCGGCTGCCACCACATGTCACGCTCGAAAAAAAATTATATGAGACCAGGTCTCATATAAACCCGGTGAGACCCGCCCTGATGGATGACATGTGGCATTCATAAATCACAAAGCATCTAATCTCTCCCCCCCTGATTTCAGATGGGAGATGGGATAGATGCTTTGTGATTTGCAAATGCCACGTGTCATCCATCAAGATGGGTCTCACCTGCTAACCCGTGAGACCTGGTCTCATAGAATTTTTTTCCGTCACGCTCTGGGGCACTCACTCTTGGTTTTCTTCTTTTTATGTTTTTGCACGCGTTTTCTTCTTTTACGGTGGATTTTTCTTTTTTCGGCTTTTCACTGGTTTGACTTAACTTTTGGACAACAAAACTCATTTTTTTCCTTTTGTGCAAAAAACCCATTTTTTTTCTTTCACTTAGGCATGGCCGTGCCGCTCGGAAACGGGGAAAACACGTTTTTTTTGTTCTGCGAGAGACACGACCTTTCTTCTCAGAAACGAAAAACCATGTTTTCTTTTTTTTTTTCCATCCGCAAGAGGTATAGTTTTGCTTATGGAGACGTACGGATTTTCTTCCGCAAGAGACACAGTAGTTCCTTTCTGAAACAACAAAAACATGTTTTTTCTCCTTTGGCGAGAGGCACGGTTTTGCTTCCGCAAGAGACACGGATTTGCTTCCGTGAGAGGACAGCCGTGCCTCTCGGAAACTAAAAAACACATTTTCATTTTTTCCCCATGAGTGGCACTGATTTACTCGTGCAGACAAGAATTTAGTTCTCATGGAGGCACGGATTTGATTCCGCGATAGGCACGGTGGTGCCTCTCGAAAACGAAAAAACATTTTCTTTTATTTTCCTTCTTCAAAAGGCACGGGTTTACTTCTCATGGAGGTATGGGTTTGCTTCTGCTAGAGGCACACTCGTGCCTATTTTGGATAGGAAAAAACGTGCTCCCTGTTTGTTTTCTTGTCCGCCTTTTTTTTTGTGAAAAAATCATCAAAACTTATCAACATGGGATCTACTCCTGAATATTTTAACACGAGGGATCCAATGGTGAAAACGGTTTGAGATTTGGAATCACGGTTTAAGAGAGAAAATATTTTGAATAATCGAATTTCCAAAAAAAAAAGGAAAAAATGCATCACTTGACGCAACCTGGGAAGGTGGGAGTGAGCTTTGCAAAGAGTGCTCCTTAATTAGTGATTTCGCCCGACCGGGGGCTTCTATCTACCCCTGTATGCGGCAGGTTGTCGCCAGCACGCAAGGGGGATAGGATGGTCGGCCCATCAAGCGAGCCTCAGGCTACGATCGCGTACTACTTGAAAAAGACATCCTATTGACGACGCCCTACTACCAAACGAAGTGGCGAGTTTTAATGTTTCTAATAAGGAAAATTATTACGAACCAATCACCCAGTGAAGATCCTGATATTTTTTGAAAATTTGAAACGCAAATTAAGAAAAATTACTGAATGTTTTGCGAAATGCAAATACTATTTTTCAGAAAAATAAACAATTTCCAAAATCATGAACAATTTGGTGAATTTCGAAAACAAAATTTGCGTGCATTTTTAAAAACTCTTGAACAAAAATTGAAAAAGACATTTGTTTTGAAAATTTTGAAACTGCCAAAAAGTGGAAATGTGAACATTTTTTGAAATTTGTGAACTTTTTTAAAACAGGAACAATTTTTTAATTTCCAAACATTTTCTGAAAAGTTTAGAATTTTTTGAAAAAACTTTGCGATTTTTTTACTTAAAACAGGAATAAAATTTGAAAAATACGAACACTTTTGTGAAATTCCAGAACCAAATTTCAAAACGCGAACATATTTTTAAACTGCCAATCAAAATTTGAAAACAACAATATTTTTAAAATGTTTCATACAATTTCTGAAAATTCTGAAAAAATGGAAACATGGACATTTTTGGAAATTTGTGAACATTTTATAAAAAGGGATTTTTTTGAAATTCTGAACATTTTCTGAGATGTTGTCAAAATTTTGAAAAAAACATTCCGAATAATTATTGAAAAACAGGAACAAATTTTGGAACACAATTTTTTTTGAAATTTGGGAACAATTTCTGCAAACGGAACATTTTTTGAGAAGTTGTTAAAAATTTGAACCAAAACACCCCAAACAATTTTGAAAATGCCAAATATTTTTGAAAACACGAACATCCTCTGAAATTTCCAAAGAATTTTAGAATACGTGAACATTTGTTTATTAAAAAAAGGAAAACTGGTACAAAAAACAAAAGCCAGTTCAGGGAACCTTCTACATGGTTCCACAAACGGGATGCAGTTGCACGTGCGTTGTCTACACAAAATTGGGCTCGCCCATCGCATTGCTCGGTCGCTCGCTTGTGCGAAGCGCCGGCAGTTTGACGCAAAGCGCGTCAAATAGGAAATCATGCGTTGACCTGTGCTGGAATTAGGATCTGTTAATAAACTGAAATTGATGGATTAAGCTTGAACAGCTCTACACCGCCGACCTTTGTGCTTTCTGGGTGGTTTAAGGGATTAGGCATGCGGGAACACCGCTGATCGCCGGACTCTTTGCCCTGCCAGGCGCCAGCCAACCAGAGCTCAAAGCGCCTCCCCAAACTGAGCTCGTCGTCCCCAAGCACAACACCGTGCGACTGCTCCTCCCTCGATCTTCAATGAACACCAAACCCGCAACACAACACCGACGGTAGCGACCAGATCCACCTCATAGGCTTGTAGTCATCCTCCCGGACTAGCAGCTGCCTCCTCTAACCTGCACATCCATCTGGCCGGATTCTTCCCCTAGCAGTATGCAGCCATCTCTCCTCTTTTCTGCACTTTATTGATTTTAGAGAAAAGGCATCAACCGATCCCGAGATGGGGCTCAAGCCCAGCCCAACTTTGAATTAACAAAGCCATCAACTGGCCATGATTACAAGCAACACCCATAGGCAAAGAGAAGAAATACATGGCAAAAGGTACAAAAACGGTGGACAACACTAAACTAAGACTCACACACTACGACAACTGAAGATAAGCAATGAAGGATGAAGCCATAGACGCCGAGGTCCTCAACCGAGAATGTAGCAGCAGGAGCAGATCACACATGCTCAAAGGAGAGAGGGATCGGCACCAGCGGGGCATGCCATCGCCATGCACCTACGAACCCTGGCACGGTACATCCAACACCCATCTTCGAAGGAGCCCACAACCTCCTCGCCTGGATCGAAGGCGCCGCACCGTCGCAAGTTGGGATAGATGACAACGGAGATGGCCACATAGAGAGGGTCAGAACATCCCTCATGAGACACACTGCACACATCCAACACCGAAAGAGGGGAAGCCTCATACCAGGACGAAGAGGGCCACACCGCCACCGCCACCAACCACCCACAAGCACCCACCAACCACAAGGCTCCCAAGGCGGTGCCTTCAAGAAGGGAACGATGCTGGAATCACCACCACCGCCCAACAGAGTTAGGGCTTTCGCCTGGGAGACCTAGGGGAAGGGGAAGTGGTGGGAACAGTTCGTACCGACACCTCTAAGGAGGGGAACGGCGCCCTCGGGCATCGCCGTTGATGCAGCCGACCATGGCCGACCAGGGATTTCACCCGGACTGCCCCAAAGCCACCAACTCCACCCCCTGTCCAGGATTCGGCGGTCGAAGTAGGTACAGCCCAGCCAGAGGGACCCACACGCGAAAACAAGGGAGAGGGAAAGCGCCAGATCTCGCGCCTCCAGCCGCCGAAGCAGCCAGCGGCCACCCTCGTCCTCCACCAAGATCCCGCCGCCCACATGACAAGGGACCCCGGATTCGCCATCCACACTGTCGATCACCACAGATCCAGTGATGCCTCACTATAGGAGTCGCCGCTTCGGTTCCAGGACTCCCCACGTGAGGGCAAGGCAGCCAAAGGCCCCGCCGCCATCATCCTTGTCAGCGCCCGGGCTTGCTCGACGGCTGCCTCAGGTGGCGGCGAGGAAGGTTGGGGGAAGGGGGCGTCTGGTGGCGGCCTAGGGTTGTCGCCCCCGAGTCACCCAAGCGGGGTGATGCGGGGGTGGGTGGGTAGAGAAATTTGCTCCTGCACTTTATTGTTATTTTGCTGTTTGCCGCTAATGGTGGAAAGGCATATGGTGGATTGTTGCGGGTTGTTGTCATTTCTTATGCTTGATTGCTGCTGGCTATCGTCATTGCTTATGATGGAAATCCATTTCGAGGTTGGTGATTATTTTGGATAATTACAAACTCTGTGAGTGCTTAGTACTAGTAATTATTAGTGCGTATGATTAGTCATTGTCTTGGTTGAAGAATTGTAGAGTTAGAACATCTCTTCCATGTTTAACTTGTTTTGGGAATATCACAATATTTATTTATATAATTATTAATGTGATTTGATTGGTTCTTATTTTTGTTGGTTTAAGATCTTTTTGATGTTGAAGGATTTTGCAGGGCCATGTACAATGTTTTGAGAATAGCTTTATGTTGCTTAGTAGTTGTTCAATAACTTTCTATATGCTTCATGTGTTCTTTAAATAAAATAGAATAGATGAAGAAGGTGACCTGGGATGCATATCACATGAAGATCTTTTGTGAAATATGCAAAGATGATACGACTATTGGCAATAGTTCCGTCGTGTGCTTGAGTGGTGAAGGTTGCAGGAACCTTGAGCTCAGATTCTACGATAGAGATGGTAACATGTATGGGATGTGTGAAAGTGATGTAACTGAAATCTTCATCCGGCCTTGGGTGGGATCCTGAAAGAGGATTCATTGGGGCCGATGATGGTTGGCAAATCACATTGTAGTAATTTCAAATAAAAATTATAATTAATTTCATAAGTTCTTCGTCATTATATATCCTTCTTGTGTGCAAACTGACTATTGGTTTTTATTGTTCTTTTTATAGAAACCCAGAGTATGTGAAGTTCAAATGCGTGCCACTAGAAAACATGCCTTTTGTTGCGCCGTATATTTGGGAAACAAAAGTTACTACATTCCACATGAGAAATACAAGACTCACTCGTGTCCGAGAAACAAATGTTAGTTCCCTGTAAAAAGAAGGATTATGCTTGACCATTTCAACACATTATAAAGAAATTGTATTACAGTTGTAATTGACAGTTTGAATCTTCGAGAAGCTAGTATGTCGGAGCGACAATTCACTTTGGCCAATAACCATCCGGTGCCGACATACGAGAAACTCGATCGGGTACTCATGGATACCGAATTGGAATTGAAATTCCCTATGGTAACAGTGCATGCCCTAGAGTGTATTGAGTCACTTTTGGACCATGCGGCCATCATTCTTGATTCTAACTATACTAGCGCTCCCACTATTCGTGGCCCATTCAAATTTGAATTGGGATGGTTACATCGGGATGGCTTTGCGGATATAGTTAAGAATGTATGGGAGAGGCCTACTGTTGACCGCGTATCAATTCAAAGATGGAACTTCAAAATTCAAGCCATGAGGCGGTTCCTAATTGGATGGGCCAAACACACAAGTGGTATATATATAAAAGAAAAGCAACACCTTTCCACTATTATAGATGTCAACAGGAGATTGATATGAAAAATCAATCCAATGAGCATATTGCACGTCTATTGAGAGAAGAGGAAATCAAGTGGTATCGAAGACCAGGTGCCCAATTCATTTTGGAGGGAGACAACAATACACGATATTTCCAAATGGTCGCCAATGGGCGGCATAGGAAGAAGTGTATTTTTAGCCTCCAATAGGATGAGGGATAGATTGAGGGCCAGGCAGAGCTCAAGCATTCTATAACCAAATACTACAAGTGTCTGTTTGGGGATCTAGAGGAAGGGAACTTCACTGTAGATGAGACCCGAACAGATGACATTCCACAAGTCACGGCAGAAGAGAATGATATCCTGACGGCAGCTTTTTGTGAAGAGGAGGTGCGAGCTATGGTGTTACAAATGGAAGATAACAAAGCTCCAGGCCCTGATGGTTTCCCCACGGAGTTCTATCAGAACTTCTTGGATGTCATCAAGACTGAGCTAATGGAGTTGTTCAAAAAAAATTCATGCCGTCCAACTAGTCCTATCCAGGCTTAATTTTGGCGAGATTGTTTTATTGCTAAAGACTAAGGAGGCCAAAAGGATTCAACAGTTCAGACCGATCTGCCTCCTTAATATCAACTTCAATATTTTCACCATAGTGGCGACTAATAGGCTCAACACGATTGCTAATCATGTTGTTCAACCATCGCAAACGGCTTTCATGCAAGGACGAAATATACTCAATGGAGTAGTAATCCTTCACGAGACCGTTCACGAGATGCACTGGAAGAACATGAGTGGAGTAGTATTTAAAATCGACTTTGAAAAGGCATATGACAAAGTCAAATGGTCATTTCTCCAACAAACCCTAAAAATGAAAGGTTTCCCAATAGATGGTGCAGGTGGGTCCAAAATTTTGTTACTGGAGGTAGTGTGGCTATCAAAGTCAATGACGTTGTAGGCCATTACTTCTAGACGAAAAAGGGATTACGACAGGGTGACCCAGTGTAAGGGCATATTTCTCCCTAGGTGGTTTTGGTGACTGATGACAATGCATTTGCGGACTAATCGTGTGCATTGAGCATTTTAGAGATCTCATGTCTAGGCACAAGACGGTTCGGTGCCCCTCGGAGCCTATCAAAGACGGTGGTTTTCTATGTTTCTTTTTGGTGGATTTGAGTCGTAGGAAAGCCGTACTATTGAGAGCGGGTCCGCTTCGAAAAGGTTGGGGTGGAATCAACACGTACACATCTGTTCATTTGCACCACCTTTCCTTCGCTTCTTTGGAGCACCGGTCGTTTACCCTTGTCTATGCGAAGATGAAGGCCTCCAAAGTGCTATAGTTTCTGTGGCGTGCGGTAGTACTGCTCAAGGAAGCAGTAGTACCGCAGCTGCCAACGGTAGTACCGCCATGGTAAGCGGTAGTACCGCTCCTTCCAAGCGGTAGTACCGTGGCCTCTAGCCCAGAACATTGGCATGCACAGAAGTAGGAGCGGAAGTAATTTTTTACTTTCAGGCCCTACGTGGCAGTACCGCTCCCTGGGAACGGTAGTACCGTGCCAGATTTTTGCACAGACTAGAACTCAGCAGAAGTGGCCACGGATGTAACTTTATTAGTCTGTGCCTTCCCAACCCAGTTGAACCCTGCCTTGCAGTAGTACCGCAAGGGCGCGCGGTAGTACCGCTCCGACGGTTCTACCGCTCGCTGCTATACGCAACATGGCCTCGTGTGGTCTCTGCCGCGCGAGCGATAGTACCTCACGGTCTAGCGGTAGTACCGCGAGTCTGTGCGGTAGTACCCACATGTCCTGGGCTGAATAAGTGGGTAACAGTTGGATCTTTCCCCCACTATATAAAGGGGGTCTTCTTCCCCAAGTTGACCACCTCTTCCCTCCCCAAGCTCCATTGTTGCTCAAAGCTCCATTTTTGCCCGATCTCTCTCCCTAGCCAATCGAACTTGTTGATTTTCTAGGGATTGGTTGAGAAGGCCCCGATCTACACTTCCACCAAGAGAAATTTGATTCCCCCCACTAATGCCTTGCGGATCTTGTTACTCTTGGGTGTTTGAGCACCCTAAATGGTTGAGGTCACCACGGAGCCATATTCCATTGTGGTGAAGCTTCGTGGTGTCGTTGGGAGCCTCCAATTAAGTTGTGGAGATAGCCCGAACCTTGTTTGTAAAGGTTTTGTCGCCGCTTTCAAGGGCATCAATAGTGGAATCACGGCATCTCGCTTTGTGTGAGGGCATGAGGAGAATATGGTGGCCCTAGTGGCTTCTTGGGGAGCATTGTGCCTCCACACCGCTCCAACAGAGACGTACTTCCTCTCAAAGGGAAGGAACTTCGGTAACACATCCTCGTCTCCACCGACTCCACTCTTGGTTATCTCTCACCTTTACTTGTGCAAGCTTATATTGTATTGCATCCTTTGCTTGCTTGTGTGCTTGTTGCTGTTGTATCATATAGGTTGTTCACCTAGTTGCACATCTAGACAACCTACTTTTATGCAAAGTTTAATTTGGTCAAGAAAAGCTAAAAATTGTTAGTTGCCTATTCAACCCCCGCTCTAGTCAACCATATTGATCCTTTCAATTGGTATCAGATCCTAATCTCTTTTAGGACTTTGCCGTCCGAAGAGTATGGTGGACACCATAGACGAGGTGGAGGATCACCATGGTGCAAATCCCACTTTGTCCGTGGCCGATGCGGGATCTGTTGGAAATATGCCCTAGAGGCAATAATAAAAGCATTATTATTATATTTCCTTGTTCATGATAATTGTCTTTTATTCATGCTATAATTGTATTATCCGGAAATCGTAATACACGTGTGAATACATAGACCATAACATGTCCCTAGTGAGCCTCTAGTTGACTAGCTCGTTGGTCAACAGATAGTCATGGTTTCCTGACTATGGACATTAGATGTCATTGACAACGGGATCACATCATTAGGAGAATGATGTGATGGACAAGACCCAATCCTAAGCATAGCACAAGATCGTGTAGTTCGTTTTGCTAGAGCTTTTTCAATGTTAAGTATCTCTTCCTTAGACCATGAGATCGTGTAACTCCCGGATACCGTAGGAGTGCTTTGGGTGTACCAAACGTCACAACGTAACTGGGTGACTATAAAGGTGCACTACAGGTATCTCCGAAAGTGTCTGTTGGGTTGACACGGATCAAGACTGGGATTTGTCACTCCGTATGACGGAGAGGTATCTCTGGGCCCACTCGGTAATGCATCATCATAATGAGCTCAAAGTGACCAAGTGTTTGGTCACGGGATCATGCATTATGGTACGAGTAAAGTGACTTGCCGGTAACGAGACTGAACGAGGTATTGGGATACCGACGATCGAGTCTCGGGCTTGTAACATACCGAATGACAAAGGGAATAGTATACGGGGTTGCTTGAATCCTCAACATCGTGGTTCATCCAATGACATCATCGAGGAGCATGTGGGAGCCAACATGGGTATCCAGATCCCGCTGTTGGTTATTGACCTGAGAGCCGTCTCGGTCATGTCTGCATGTCTCCCGAACCTGTAGGGTCTACACACTTAAGGTTGGGTGACGCTAGGGTTATTAGGAAGACTTGTATGTGATTGCCGAATGTTGTTCGGAGCCCCGGATGAGATCCCGGACGTTATGAGGAGTTCCGGAATGGTCCGGAGGTAAAGATTTATATATGGGAAGCTGTCATATGGACACCGGAGGGTTTCGGGGGCATATCGGTATTGTACTGGGGCCACCGGAAGGGTTCCGGGGGTCCACCGGGAGAGGCCACCCCTCCCGGGGGGCCACATGGGCTGCGTGGGGCAGGAGCCAGCCCCTGGAGGGCTGGGCGCCCCCCTTGGGCCCATGCGCCTAGGGTTGGGGGGGGGGAACCCTAGAGGGGGCGCCCCCCTTGCTTGGGGGGCAAGTCCCCCCTCCCTGGCCGCCGCCCCCCCTCTAGATCCCATCTAGAGGGGCCGGCCCCCCTTGCCCCTTCCCCTATAAATAGAGGGGTGAGGGGAGGGCTGAACACCCAAGCCAAGGCGCAGCCCCTCCCCTCCCCAACACCTCTCCTCCTCCGTACGTGCTTGGCGAAGCCCTGTCGGAGTACTGCTACACCAACAACACCACGCCGTCGTGCTGCCGTTGGAGCTGTCTTCCTCAACCTCTGCTTCCTCCTTGCTGGATCAAGACGGAGGAGACATCGCCCGTACCGTACGTGTGTTGAATGCGGAGGTGCTGTCCGTTCAGCACTTGGTCATCGGTGATCTGAATCACGGCGAGTACGACTCCATCATCACCATCCCCTTGAACGCTTCCGCACTCGATCTACAAGTGGTATGTAGATGCAAACTCACTCAGTTGACTCGTTGCTTAGATGAACTCATAGATGGATCTTGGTGAAACCATAGGAAAAATTTTAATTTTCTGCAACGTTCCCCAACAGTGGCATCATGAGCTAGGTTTATGCGTAGTTCTCTATTGCACGAGTAGAACACAATTTTGTTGTGGGCGTAGATCTTGTCAACTTGCTTGCCGCTACTAGTCTAATCTTGCTTCAGCGGTATTGTGGGATGAAGCGGCCCGGACCAACCTTACACGTACGCTTACGTGAGACCGGTTCCACCGACTAACATGCACTAGTTGCATAAGGTGGCTGGCGGGTGTCTGTCTCTCCCACTTTAGTTGAAGCGGATTCGATGAAAAGGGTCCTTATAAAGGGTAAATAGAAGTTGACAAAATCATGTTGTGGTTATTCGTAGGTAAGAAAACGTTCTTGCTAGAACCCAATTGCAGCCACGTAAAAGATGCAACAACAATTAGAGGACGTCTAACTTGTTTTTGCAGCAATTGTCATGTGATGTGATATGGCCAGAAGTTGTGATGAATGATGAATGATATATTGTGATGTATGAGATCATGTTCTTGTAATAGGAATCACGACTTGCATGTCGATGAGTATGACAACCGGCAGGAGCCATAGGAGTTGTCTTTATTTTTGTATGACCTGCGTGTCATTGAAGAACGCCATGTAAATTACTTTACTTTGTTGCTAAACACGTTAGCCATAGAAGTAGAAGTAGTCGTTGGCGTGACAACTTCATGAAGACACGATGATGGAGATCATGATGATGGAGATCATGGTGTCATGCCGGTGACGAAGATGATCATGGAGCCCCGAAGATGGAGATCGAAGGAGCTATATGATATTGGCCATATCATGTCAGTATTATATAATTGCATGTGATGTTTATTATGTTTATGCATCTTGTTTACTTAGAACGACGGTAGTAAATAAGATGTTCCCTTACAAAAATTTCAAGAAGTGTTCTCCCCTAACTGTGTACCGTTGCTAAAGTTCGTCGTTTCGAAGCACCACGTGATGATCGGGTGTGATAGATCCTTACGTTCACATACAACGGGTGTAAGACAGTTTTACACATGCAAAACACTTAGGGTTAACTTGACGAGCCTAGCATGTACAGACATGGCCTCGGAACACGGGGACCGAAAGGTCGAACACGAGTCGTATCGAAGATACGATCAACATGAGAATGTTCACCGACGATGACTAGTCCGTCTCACGTGATGATCGGACACGGCCTAGTCAACTCGGATCGTGTAACACTTACATGACTAGAGGGATGTCTAATCTGAGTGGGAGTTCATTAAAATAATTTGATTAGATGAACTTAATTATCATGAACTTAGTCTAAAACTTTTTGCATAATATGTCTTGTAGATCAAATGGCCAACACTCATATCAACATGAACTTCAATGCATTCCTAGAGAAAACCAAGCTGAAAGATGATGGCAGCAACTATACGGACTGGGTCTGGAACCTGAGGATCATCCTCATAGCTGCCAGGAAACAATATGTCCTAGAAGGACCACTAGGTGACGCTCCCGTCCCAGAGAACCAAGACATTATGAATGCTTGGCAGTCTCGCGCTGATGATTACTCCCTCGTTCAGTGCGGCATGCTTTACAGCTTAGAACCGGGGCTCCAAAAGCGTTTTGAGCAACACGGAGCATATGAGATGTTCGAGGAGCTGAAACTAGTTTTCCAAGCTCATGCCCGGGTCGAGAGATATGAAGTCTCCGACAAGTTCTATAGTTGTAAGATGGAGGAAAATAGTTCTGTCAGTGAGCACATACTCAAAATGTCTGGGTTGCACAACCGCCTGTCCCAGCTGGACATTAACCTCCCGGATGAGGCGGTCATTGACAGAATCCTTCAGTCGCTCCCACCAAGCTACAAGAGCTTTGTGATGAACTACAATATGCAGGGGATGGTGA
The DNA here is from genome assembly GCF_002162155.2 of Triticum dicoccoides. Classification (NCBI taxonomy): domain Eukaryota; kingdom Viridiplantae; phylum Streptophyta; class Magnoliopsida; order Poales; family Poaceae; genus Triticum; species Triticum dicoccoides. The sequence continues at coordinate 65,548,688 of NC_041389.1, forward strand.
AGACCATTCCTGAAGTATTCTCGATGCTGAAGTCAGCAGAGGTTGAAATCAAGAAAGAACATCAAGTGTTGATGGTCAATAAGACCACTAAGTTCAAGAAGGGCAAGGGTAAGAAGAACTTCAAGAAGGACGGCAAAGATGTTGCCGCGCCCGGTAAGCCAGTTGCCGGGAAGAAGTCAAAGAATGGACCCACGCCTGAAACTGAGTGCTTTTATTGCAAGGGGAAGGGTCACTGGAAGCAGAACTGCCCCAAATACTTAGCGGATAAGAAGGCCGGCAACACCAAAGGTATATTTGATATACATGTAATTGATGTGTACCTTACCAGTACTCGTAGTAACTCCTGGGTATTTGATACCGGTGCCGTTGCTCATATTTGTAACTCACAGCAGGAGCTGCGGAATAAGCGGAGACTGGCGAAGGACGAGGTGACGATGCGCGTCGGGAATGGTTCCAGAGTCGATGTGATCGCCGTCAGAACGCTACTTCTACATTTACCTACGGGATTAGTTTTGAACCTTAATAATTGTTATTTGGTGCCAAGTTTGAGCATGAACATTGTATCTGGATCTCGTTTGATACGAGATGGCTACTCATTTAAATCCGAGAATAATGGTTGTTCTATTTATATGAGAGATATGTTTTATGGTCATGCCCCGATGGTCAATGGTTTATTCTTAATGAATCTCGAACGTAGTGTTACACATATTCATAGCGTGAATACCAAAAGATGTAAAGTTGATAACGATAGTCCCACATACTTGTGGCACTGCCGCCTTGGTCACATTGGTGTCAAGCGCATGAAGAAGCTCCATGCTGATGGACTTTTAGAGTCTCTCGATTATGAATCATTTGACACATGCGCACCATGCCTCATGGGCAAAATGACCAAGAATCCGTTCTCCGGAACAATGGAGCGAGCAATCAACTTGTTGGAAATCATACATACCGATGTGTGCGGTCCAATGAGTGTTGAGGCTCGCGGAGGATATCGCTATGTTCTCACTCTCACAGATGACTTGAGTAGATATGGGTATGTCTACTTGATGAAACACAAGTCTGAGACCTTTGAAAAGTTCAAGGAATTTTAGAATGAAGTAGAGAATCAACGTGACCTAAAGATAAAATTCTTGCGATCGGATCGTGGAGGAGAATATTTAAGTCACGAATTTGGTACACACTTAAGAAAATGTGGAATCGTTTCACAACTCATGCCGCCTGGAACACCTCAGCGAAACGGTGTGTCCGAACGCCGTAATCGCACTCTATTAGATATGGTGCGATCTATGATGTCTCTTACCGATTTACCGCTACCATTTTGGGGATACGCTCTAGAGACAGCTACATTCACTTTAAATAGGGCACCGTCTAAATCCGTTGAGACGACACCGTATGAATTATGGTTTGGGAAGAAACCTAAGCTGTCGTTTCTAAAAGTATGGGGATGCGATGCTTATGTCAAGAAACTTCAACCTGAAAAGCTCGAACCCAAGTCGGAAAAATGCATCTTCATAGGATACCCTAAAGAAACCATTGGGTATACCTTCTACTTAAGATCTGAGGGCAAGATCTTTGTTGCCAAGAACGGATCCTTTCTGGAAAAAGAGTTTCTCTCGAAAGAAGTAAGTGGGAAGAAAGTAGAACTCGATGAAGTACTACCTCTTGAACGGGAAAGTAGTGCAGCTCAGGAAAATGTTCCTGTGATGCCTACACCAACTGAAGAGGAAAATAATGATGATCAAGGTACTTCGGATCAAGTTGCTACTGAACTTCGTAGGTCCACAAGGACACGTTCCGCACCATAGTGGTACGGCAACCCTGTCCTGGAAATCATGTTGCTAGACAACGGTGAACCTTCGAACTATGAAGAAGCGATGGCGGGCCCAGATTCCAACAAATGGCTAGAAGCCATGAAATCCGAGATAGAATCCATGTATGAAAACAAAGTATGGACTTTGACTGACTTGCCCGATGATCGACGAGCGATAGAAAACAAATGGATCTTTAAGAAGAACACGGACGCGGATGGTAATGTCACCATCTATAAAGCTCGACTTGTCGCTAAGGGTTATCGGCAAGTTCAAGGGATTGACTATGATGAGACTTTCTCTCCCCTAGCGAAGCTTAAGTCCGTCCGAATCATGTTAGCAATTGCCGCATACTATGATTATGAGATATGGCAGATGGACGTCAAAACGGCATTCCTTAACGGGCATCTTAAGGAAGAACTGTATATGATGCAGCCGGAGGGTTTTGTCGATCCTAAGAATGCTGACAAAGTATGCAAGCTCCAGCGATCCATTTATGGGCTGGTGCAAGCGGAGTTGGAACATTCGCTTTGATGAAATGATCAAAGCGTTTGGGTTTATGCAGACTTATGGAGAAGCCTGCGTTTACAAGAAAGTGAGTGGGAGCTCTATAGCATTTCTCATATTATATGTAGATGACATACTTTTGATGGGAAATGATATAGAATTCTTGGACTGCATTAAGGCCTACTTGAATAAGTGTTTTTCAATGAAGGACCTTGGAGAAGCTGCTTATATATTAGGCATCAAGATCTATAGAGATAGATCGAGACGCCTCATAGGTCTTTCACAAAGCACATACCTTGATAAGATTTTGAAGAAGTTCAAAATGGATCAGTCCAAGAAGGGGTTCTTGCCTGTATTGCAAGGTGTGAGATTGAGCTTGGCTCAATGCCTGACCACGGCAAAAGATAAAGAAGAGATGAGCGTCATCCCCTATGCCTCAGCCATAGGATCTATTATGTATGCCATGCTGTGTACCAGACCTGATGTAAACCTTGCCGTAAGTTTGGTAGGAAGGTACCAAAGTAATCCCGGCAAGGAACACTGGACAGCGGTCAAGAATATCCTAAAGTACCTGAAAAGGACGAAGGACATGTTTCTCGTTTATGGAGGTGACGAAGAGCTCGTCGTAAAGGGTTACGTCGACGCTAGCTTCGACACAGATCTGGATGACTCTAAGTCACAAACCGGATATGTGTATATGTTGAATGGTGGAGCAGTAAGCTGGTGCAGCTGCAAGCAGAGCATCGTGGTGGGATCTACATGTGAAGTGGAGTACATGGCAGCCTCGGAGGCAGTGCGTGAAGAAATTTGGGTGAAGGAGTTCATCACCGACCTAGGAGTCATACCCAATGCGTCGGGGCCGATCAAACTCTTCTGTGACAACACTAGAGCTATTGCCCTTGCCAAGGAGCCCAGGTTTCACAAGAAGACCAGGCACATCAAGCGTCGTTTCAACTCCATCCGTGAAAATGTTCAAGATGGAGACATAGATATTTGCAAAGTACATACGGATCTGAATGTCACAGATCCGTTGACTAAACCTCTCTCGCGAGCAAAACATGATCAACACCAAAACTCTATGGGTGTTCGATTCATCACAATGTAACTAGATTATTGACTCTAGTGCAAGTGGGAGACTGTTGGAAATATGCCCTAGAGGCAATAATAAAAGCATTATTATTATATTTCCTTGTTCATGATAATTGTCTTTTATTCATGCTATAATTGTATTATCCGAAAATCGTAATACACGTGTGAATACATAGACCATAACATGTCCCTAGTGAGCCTCTAGTTGACTAGCTCGTTGGTCAACAGATAGTCATGGTTTCCTGACTATGGACATTAGATGTCATTGACAACGGGATCACATCATTAGGAGAATGATGTGATGGACAAGACCCAATCCTAAGCATAGCACAAGATCGTGTAGTTCGTTTTGCTAGAGCTTTTTCAATGTTAAGTATCTCTTCCTTAGACCATGAGATCGTGTAACTCCCGGATACCATAGGAGTGCTTTGGGTGTACCAAACGTCACAACGTAACTGGGTGACTATAAAGGTGCACTACAGGTATCTCTGAAAGTGTCTGTTGGGTTGACACGGATCAAGACTGGGATTTGTCACTCCGTATGACGGAGAGGTATCTCTGGGCCCACTCGGTAATGCATCATCATAATGAGCTCAAAGTGACCAAGTGTTTGGTCACGGGATCATGCATTACGGTACGAGTAAAGTGACTTGCCGGTAACGAGACAGAACGAGGTATTGGGATACCGACGATCGAGTCTCGGGCTTGTAACATACCGAATGACAAAGGGAATAGTATACGGGGTTGCTTGAATCCTCGACATCGTGGTTCATCCGATGAAATCATCGAGGAGCATGTGGGAGCCAACATGGGTATCCAGATCCCGCTGTTGGTTATTGACCTGAGAGCCGTCTCGGTCATGTCTGCATGTCTCCCGAACCCGTAGGGTCTACACACTTAAGGTTCGGTGACGCTAGGGTTATTAGGAAGACTTGTATGTGATTACCAAATGTTGTTCGGAGTCCCGGATGAGATCCCGGATGTCACGAGGAGTTCCGGAATTGTCCGGAGGTAAAGATTTATATATGGGAAGCTGTCACATGGACACCGGAAGGTTTCGGGGGCATATCGGTATTGTACCGGGGCCACCGGAAGGGTTCCGGGGGTCCACCGGGAGAGGCCACCCCTCCCGGGGGGCCACATGGGCTGCGTGGGGCAGGAGCCAGCCCCTGGAGGGCTGGGCGCCCCCCCCTTGGGCCCATGCGCCTAGGGTTGGGGGGGACCCTAGAGGGGGCGCCCCCCTTGCTTGGGGGGCAAGTCCCCCCTCCCTGGCCGCCGCCCCCCCTCTAGATCCCATCTAGAGGGGCCGGCCCCCCTTGCCCCTTCCCCTATAAATAGAGGGGTGAGGGGAGGGCTGAACACCCAAGCCAACGCGCAGCTCCTCCCCTCCCCAACACCTCTCCTCCTTCGTACGTGCTTGGCGAAGCCCTGTCGGAGTACTGCTACACCAACAACACCACGCCGTCGTGCTGCCGTTGGAGCTGTCTTCCTGAACCTCTCCTTCCTCCTTGCTGGATCAAGACGGAGGAGACGTCGCCCATACCGTACGTGTGTTGAACGCGGAGGTGCTGTCCGTTCAACACTTGGTCATCGGTGATCTGAATCACGGCGAGTATGACTCCATCATCACCATCCCCTTGAACGCTTCCGCACTCGATCTACAAGTGGTATGTAGATGCAAACTCACTCCCTTGACTCGTTGCTTAGATGAACTCATAGATGGATCTTGGTGAAACCGTAGGAAATTTTTTAATTTTCTGCAACGTTCCCCAACAGGATCCTCGGTCTCTTGTGAGGAGTTCAATGTGGCTATGGACACATTGAAAACCTCCATGACGGTCGAGGTTAAAGGCATGTTTAAGGAGTTTGTTGATGGGCTTAAATTATCCACAAAACCATTGGAAGTGGTTGATCCCGCTAACAAGGTGACGGATGCTAACTCCAAAAAGGGGAAAGCTAGTAGTGAGCATGCTCCTATGCCTAGTGGTAGAAGTGGGAGTGGCATATTTGCCCATGTTGAACCTCCACTCACCTATGGAGGACCGGTTCCCTCCACTCATATGAATCATGTTGGTCCTCCTCCTAAGCTTGTGAAAAATGAGGATTTTGCTTCTTGGGTGTATCGCTTTAAACGTCATTTAAATCATAGTTCTACTAGTCTTTGGAGAATTATTGAGCAAGGTTTCTACCCGCACGACCCAAGCAACTTCACTCCTAGAGAAGCCGCGGACCATCAATTAAACGAGTCCGCTCTTTTCATTCTCCAAGAAGCAATTCCTCCCAAGATATTGCACACCTCCGACCTTTCACCGTGGCCAAGGAAGCATGGCAACATGTTGTTTCCATTTACAAGGGAAGTGCTAGCATTCAATGCTCCAACTTTGAAGTGGTACAATATGAAGCCGATGAGTTTGCTATGAATGAAGATGAAGAACCTCGTGAGCTTTACCGGAGATTAACCACTCTCGCTGTCTCACTTCGAGATCATGGGAGCAAGGATACGGATGACAATTGGATCAAGCATAAGTTTCTCAATGGACATGATGCCCTACCACAAGGATGTCATCCATCACCCGTCAAAGGCCGGACTATCACGCCTTGTCCTCAAGTGAAGTGTTGGATGAGTTATCTTGGACAAGACCGACGATAATGCGGTGTTGCATTCTCAACAATCAAAGAAGACCAACCTTGCTTTAAAGGCCAAGGCTAGTGTGGAATAAGAGAGTGAAGAGGAAGAAGAGGAATGTTGCCCCGAAGATACCAAGTATGCTTATCATGAGCACATGGCTCTCGCATCACAGAAATTTTGGAGAAAGAAGAACACAAGGCCCAACTTAAACAAGAACAATTCAAGTGGCACCAAGAGCAAGCAACGTGTGAGGACATGCTATAATTGTGGCAATGTGAGCCACTTTGTTGTGGAATGCCTGTACGAGAAGAGGGAAGACAATGGAGGCAAGCTTATCCGAAAAGACAAGGCCAAGTCCTTCCCCAACAAAAACAACTTCACCAAGAAGACTCCTCTCAAGGGGTTGGTGGCACAAGAAGAGTACAATGAGGATGATGATGATGAAGACGGTGAGACGGTTGCCATGGCCTTTGTTTGTTGCAACAACTCCACGGGTGTCCCTCTTCGACTCACCCAACGAGAACATCACCGCCAAGTGCCTCATGGCTAAAGCCACCAACAAGGTAACCCACAACATCAAAACTATCATCACTACTAATCCTTCCTTGACAGATTGCATTGATGAAAGTGAGGGGTCGAAGGAGGAAGAAAATGAATTTGAGTCTTTTATGAGTAAGCTCAAAGGTAAATCCAAGAAGCACTTCGTTGCTCTCTTGGAACAACTTAGTGAAGCCAATGACATGATCGAGGCTCATGAAGAAACCATCTCTAAGATGGAAGAGCATAGTCGTGACTATGCCGATGACATATCAGATATCTCTAATGCGCTTGAGGAAGAGCGTGGTCATCGTTTGGCTCTTGAGGAGTCACACAATATCATGCTAAATTAAAGAAAGATCTTGATCATGCTCTTGTTGTATCTCATGTGCTCAATTCCGAGAAGGCTAAACTTGGGGTTGACCATGCTAGACTCAAGGAGGAGTTTGACATACTTGACAAGGCTCACAAGGCCTTGAAGAGTGCTCATGCAAGCCTCAAAGAGTCTCATGATCAACTCCAAGTGAAGCTAACCAAGGAGAAAGCCACGTTTTCTCATATGGTTTTAATTGATAATGCAAATGCTACTAACCCGTGTTGTAAGCATATGCATCTTGTGGAGGAGAATGCCAAATTGAAGGAGAAACTTGAGAAAGGCCTTGTGTCGTGCATACAAGGAGAGAATAACATCAACGGCCTTTTGATTGCCAAGGAGGGGATTGGGTTTGCACCCAAGTCCAAGAACAACAAGAAGAATGACAAGACCACACAACCTCCTCCTCTCAAGCAAACCTTTGTGAAGGAGGGAGAAGGTACTCCTAAGGAGAAGAAGAACAACACGAAGTGTGGCGGTGTCAAGAAGGGCAATGCCACACCTTCCAATAAAACCTGCTATTTTAACCCTTCTTATGTGTTATGTCATGCTAGTGATGGGCATGTTTATGCCAAATTTGTTGGTTCTTCTTATGAGTACATTGAATGGTCTATTTGGGTTCCTAAGACCCTTGTTGCTAACTTCAAAGGACCCATTACAAAATGGGTACCTAAAACCAAGCATTGATCTCCTGTAGGTGTTTGCTTCCGTTGGGGGATCATGGTTGCTCGATAGTGGAGCCACAAATCATATGACCGGAAGCAAGGACTTGGTGGTGGACGTGCATAAAATGTCATCTATGCCCACCAATGTTGAATGGGGTGACGCTTCATCTTCTAAGGTATTGGGGCTTGACAAGGTTGTCATTTCTCATGATCTCACGATCGAGAAGGTCATGCTTGTTGAGTCTCTTGCATACAACTTACTTTCCATTCGTCAACTTGCACTCATGGGCTTTGCCACTTTCTTTGATATTGATACCGTGGCCCTCTTGTGGAGCAAGACTCTTAAAGTAGCATTTTGTTGGGCATGTCGAGAACGGTCTTTATGTGATTAACTTTTTAGAGCGACCCATGAAGATCGCGACATGCCTAATGGCTAAAGTTGATGTGGGATGGCTTTGGCATCGTTGTTTAGCCCATGTCAATATGAGATCTTTGCAAAGTCTTCTCAAGGGGGACCATGTCCGTGGACTAACAAATGTTAGTTTTGCCAAAGATCGTGCTTGCAGGGCTTGTATCGAAGGAAAGCTACATGAGAAGGCTCACCCTCCCACGACTATCATCTACTCGAAGAGGCCCCTGGAGCTCCTTCACTTGGATCTCTTTGGGCCTCCATCCTTTGATAGCCTTGGGGGTAGAAAGTATTGCTTGGTGATTGTGGATGATTATTCAAGATACACTTAGGTATATTTCTTCAAGAGGAGGAGTGAGACTCAACAAACCGTCATCGACCTTTGCAAATGAAGCTCAACGTCAACACAATGCAAAGATCTTGACAATAAGAAGTGACAACGACACCGAGTTCAAGAACTACACCTTGGATGAGTTCCTTAGTGACGAGGGGATCAAGCATCAATATTCCGCACCTTACACCCCTCAACAAAACGGTGTAGCGGAGAGTAAGAACCGGATGTTGATGGACGCGGCAAGGACCATGATGGCAGAGTCCAAGTCTCCTTACAACTTTTGGGCCGAAGCCATCAACACCACTTATCATGCATCCAATCGGCTCTATCTCAGCAAAGGCTTGAATAAGACTCCATATGAGATACTCACCGGTAACAAGCCCAACCTCAATTACTTCCGGATGTTTGGTTGTAAGTGTTTCATTCTCAAGAAAGGTGTCCGTTTTTCTAAATTTGAGGCTAGAGCTCATGAGAGCATATTTGTTGGTTATGCTACAAACTCTCATGCTTACCGTGTCCTCAACAAGTCCACAAGACTCATTGAGGAGACGTGTAATGTGGAGTTTGATGGGAATAACGGCTCCCAAGTGGAGCAAAGTGGTACTTGTGATATAGGTGATGAAATTCCTCCCCAAGCCATAAGAAGAATGGGTGTTGGTCTTATCCTACCCATTGAGGAACCCCCTTGTGGCCGAAGGAGAAGGACAATGTTCCACTCAAGTGGAACTATCACCGACCCAAGACCCACACGCTTCCGAAGAACAAAGTGAAGGCCCTCAACCAAGTGAACAAGATCAAGGGCAAGATCAATCTCAAGATGGTGGTGAACCACCAAGTGATTCCCAAGGTCAAGTTCTCCCTCCCGAGCAAGATCAAGATCAAGAGCAAGCTCAAGATCAAGAACAAGATCAATACGATGCTTAAGATGATCAAGTTACTGCTCCTCAACTCTCTCTTGAGGAGGAATTGGAGCGTCGTGCCGCCAAGATTGCATCCAAGCTCACTACCAAAGATCATCTCATGAGAATGTGCTTGGAAGTTTAAGAAAGAGGGTAAGCACTCATAGACAATTAGCAAACTATTGTGAATAGAACGTGTTTGTTTCTTCTGTTGAACCCCAAAAGGTCTATGAGGTGCTCGAGGATCCAGATTGGCTCAATGCCGTGCAAGAAGAACTCAACAACTTCGAGCACAACAAGGTGTGGAGATTGGTGCCAAGGCCAACGGGGAACCATAATGTCATTGGAACCAAGTGGATATTCAAGAACAAGCAAGATGCTCATGGGATTATCATTCACAACAAGGCTCGTTTGGTAGCACAAGGCTACTCCCAAGTCAAGGGTATCGACTACGGTGAAACCTTTGCTCCCGTTGCTCGCCTTGAATCTATTCGTCTGTTGATTGCTTATGCTTCTCATCATAACTTCAAGTTGCAACAAATGGATGTGAAGAGTACCTTTCTTAATGTTCCTATTAGTGAGTTGGTGTATGTCAAACAACCCCTAAGGTTTGAGGATCCCAAGTTCCCCAATCATGTGTACCAACTCGATAAGGCACTGTATGGCCTTAAACAAGCCCCACGTGCATGGTATGAGCACCTTACCGAGTTTTTGCAAGATCGTTGGTTTGAAATTGGGAAAATCGACCCCACTCTTTTTACTAAGAAGGTCAAAGGGGAGTTGTTTGTATGCCAACTATATGTTGATGATATTATCTTTGGTTCTCCTAACAAAGCTTTCAATGAGGAGTTTGCCGCTCTCATGACCTTGAAGTTCAAGATGTCCATGATGGGAGAGTTGAAGTTCTTTGTTGGGTTCGAAATCAAACAAAGAAGAGAAGGAACCTTCATCAACCAAGCCAAATACACTCAAGAAATTCTCAAGAGATTCAAGCTGAGTGATGTCAAGCCAGCTTCCACTCCAATGCCCGTCAAATGCCAACTTGACATTGATCTCAATGGTAAAGCGGTGGATCAAAAGGTATATTGTTCCATGATTGGCTCCTTGCTTTACCTTTGTGAATCTAGACCGGATATCATGTTGAGTGTGGGAATTTGTGCATGGTTTCAAGCCGCACCTAAGGAAAGTCACTATGTGAAGGTCAAGCGAATCTTTCCATATTTGGCTCATACCCCAAACTTTGGCTTATGGTACCCAAGAGGAGCTAACTTCAGACTTTTGGGCTATTCGAACTCGGATTGGGTAGGAGACAAAGTGGATAGGAAGTCAACTTCCGGAGGGTGCCAATTTCTTGGTTGCTCTTTGTTGAATTGATCTTCTAAGAAGCAAAGTTTTGTGTCTGAGGGAGTCCTGGATTAGGGGGTGTCCGGATGGCCGGACTATGACCTTTGGACGGACTCCCGGACTACGAAGATACAAGATTGAAGACTTCGTCCCGTGTCCGGATGGGACTTTCCTTGGCGTGGAAGGCAAGCTTGGCGATATGATATGAAGATCTCCTCCCATTGTAACCGACTCTGTGTAACCCTAGCCCTCTCAGGTGTCTATATAAACCGGAGAGTTTTAGTCCGTAGGACGAACAACAATCATACCATAGGCTAGCTTCTTGGGTTTAGCCTCTCTGATCTCGTGGTAGATCAACTCTTGTATTACCCATATCATCAATATTAATCAAGCAGGAGTAGGGTTTTACCTCCACCGAGAGGGCCCGAACCTGGGTAAAAACATCGTGTCCCTTGTCTCCTGTTACCATCTGCCTAGATGCACAGTTCGGGACCCCCTACCCGAGATCCGCCGGTTTTGACACCGACATTGGTGCTTTCATTGAGAGTTCCTCTGTGTAGTCACCTTTAGGCCTGATGGCTTCTTCGATCGTCAACCACGACGCGGTCCAGGGTGAGACTTTTCTCCCCGGACAGATCTTCGTATTCGGCGGCTTCGCACTGCGGGTCAACTCGCTTGGCCATCTGGAGCAGATCGAAAGCTACGCCCCTGGCCATCAGGTCAGGTTTGGAAGCTTAAATTACACGGCCGACATCCGTGGGGACTTGATCTTCGACGGATTCCAGCCACGACCGAGCGTGCCGCACTGTCCCGATGGGCATGATCTAACTCTGCCGCCGGACAGTGCCCAGAGTGCCGCTCAGGTGTCCGCTCCGATCATTAGCTCGGAGCCGACTGCGCTAGTCGGGGATGGACGGTTGGACGCCGCCCCGGGAGCCGCAGTCTCTACGGTGATAGAGCCGAATACCAGCCTAGTCCTTTGCAAGGCCCGTGACTCCAAGGTGCCGGACTCTGTTCCGGACTCCGAATCTCCTGCACCCCTTCCGATCGAACCCGATTGGGCTCCGATCATGGAGTTCACCGCCGCGGACGTCTTTCAGCACTCGCCCTTTGGCGATATCCTAAACTCCCTAAAGTCTCTCTCTTTGTCAGGCGAGCCCTGGCCGGACTATGGTCAGCAGGGTTGGGATGCGGACGACGAAGAAATTCAAAACCCACCCACCACCCACTTTGTAGCCACTGTCGATGATCTAACCGACATGCTCGACTTCGACTCCAAAGACATCGACGGTATGGACACCGATGAAGGAGACAACCAAGAACCAGCACCTATAGGGCACTGGAAGGCCACCTCGTCATATGACATATACATGGTGGACACCCCCAAAGCAGGGGGTGGCGATGAAAAAGCGGAGGACGACCCCTCCAAGAAGCAACCCAAGCGCCAACGTTAGCGGTGCCGCTCCAAATCCCGCCAAAGCAAGAACGGCGAATCCGGCACCAGAGACGTCAACACCCCGGACAGTGCCGAAGACATCCCCCTCCAGCTGGATTCAGCGCAGGAGGACGAAGGAGCCATCCCTCATGAGAGAGCGGTCGGCAGAGAGGTCGAGGACGACAATTATATGCCTCCCTCCGAAGACGAGGCAAGCCTCGACGACGACGAATTCGTCGTGCCAGAGGTTCCCGTTGAACAAGAGCGTTTCAAACGCAGGCTTATGGCCACGGCAAGCAGCCTCAAGAAAAAACAGCAGCAGCTTAGAGCTGACCAAGACCTGCTAGCTGACAGATGGACTGAAGTCCTGGCGGCCGAAGAGTATAAACTCGAACGCCCCTCCAAGAGTTACCCAAAGCGCAGGCTGCTACCCCAACTAGAGGAGGAAGCAACTAAACCTACATCACCAGCGTATGATGCGCCCGATCGGCCACCTCGTGGCCGCGACAGAGAGGCCCTTTGGACCTCAATCCAAGCCGCACCCTGGCGCCGCTCTAAGAATACCAGAGCACGGGGAAACGCAACAGACCTGCGAGACATATTGGAGGATAAGGCAAGGCAAAAAAGATCGATCTACGGATCGCGCGGGCGCCCCACATCACGTGACGATAACCGTCACACCGGATATGATAATTATGGCCAGGCCAAATACAACAAACCAAGCTCATCCGAGCTGCGTCGCGATATAGCCCAGTACAGGGGCTGCACACCCACTATGCTTCACAGACGAAGTAATGGATCATCAAATCCCCGAGGGTTTTAAACTCGTAAACATCAAATCATACGATGGCACAACTGATCCCGCGGTATGGATCGAGGATTATCTCCTTCATATCCACATGGTCCGTGGTGATGATCTACATGCCATCAAATACCTCCGCTCAAGCTTAAAGGACCAGCTCGACATTGGCTCAACCGCCTGCCAGCAGAGTCAATTAGTTGCTGGGAGGACCTGGAATCCGCATTCCTTGACAACTTCCAAGGCACTTATGTGCAACCACCAGACGCCGATGACCTAAGCCACATAATCCAGCAGCCAGAGGAATCGGCCAAACAATTCTGGACACGGTTCCTAACCAAGAAAAATCAAATAGTCGACTGTCCGGACGCCGAGGCCCTTGCAGCCTTCAGGCACAACATCCGAGACGAATGGCTTGCCCGGCACCTAGGACAGGAAAAGCCGAAATCTATGGCAGCCCTCACGACACTCATGACCCGCTTCTGCGCGGGCGAAGATAGCTGGCTAGCTCATAGCAATAACATAACCAAGAGCCCTGGCAATTCGGATACCAAGGACAACAATGGCAGGTCACGTCGCAACAAGCACAAGCGCCGCATTAACGGCGACAATACTGAGGATACGACAATCAATGCCGGATTCAGAGGCTCTAAACCCGGTCAGTGGAAGAAGCCATTCAAAAGAAACCCTCCGGGCCCATCCAGCTTAGACCGGATACTCGATCACTCGTGCCAGATACACGACACCTCAGAACAACCAGCCAACCACACCAACAAGGACTGTTGGGTGTTCAAGCAGGCAGGCGAGTTAAGTGCCGAAACCAGAGACAAGGGGTTGCGTAGCGATGACGAGGAGGAGCCCCGGCCGCCGAACAACAGAGGACAGAAGGGATTCCCCCCGCAAGTGCGGACGGTGAACATGATATACGCAACCCACATCCCCAAAAGGGAGCGGAAGCATGCTCTCAAGGACGTCTATGCGTTGGAGCCAGTCGCCCCAAAGTTCAACCCATGGTCCTCCTGCCCGATCACTTTTGATCGAAGGGACCACCCCACTAGCATCCGTCACGGCGGATTTGCCGCATTGGTCCTAGACCCAATTATCGACGGATTTCACCTCACCAGAGTCCTCATGGACGGCGACAGCAGCCTAAACCTGCTTTATCAGGATATAGTGCGAAAAAATGGGTATAGATCCCTCAAGGATTAAACCCACAAAAACAACCTTTAAAGGCGTCATACCAGGTGTAGAAGCCAGCTGTACAGGCTCGGTTACACTCGAAGTGGTCTTCGGATCCCCGGATAATTTTCGAAGCGAAGAGTTAATCTTCGACATAGTCCCGTTCCGCAGTGGCTATCACGCCCTGCTCGGACGAACCGCATTTGCAAAATTCAATGCGGTGCCGCACTACGCATATCTCAAGCTCAAGATGCCAGGCCCTCGCAGAGTCATCACGGTAAATGGAAACACTGAACGCTCTCTCCGAACGGAGGAGCACACGGCAGCCCTGGCGGCGGAAGTACCGAGTAGCCTCTCAAGGCAATTCTCCAATCCAAGTGTTAAACGTCCGGACAACGTCAAGCGAGCCCGAAGTAACCTACAACAAAGCCGGCTGGCACGTTCTGAGCAAGCATAGCAGTGCGGCCCCAACCCCAGCCCTCGCCAAATGGTGATATCGGTACCACGCGTACATAATTACGCTTTAGAAATACCATGGGCATAAGGGGAGGGGCACAACTACGGCACGCCCAGAATGTGGGTCAACCGCACTAAGGGGCTCCCTATTCCGCCGTTTCTTTTTTATATACTTTCAGGACCCAACTATTCGGAAGGCCTGTCTGGCAATACACTCGCCGAACACACGATGCAACCGCCAGGGAGAGAACAAGCCGCGTCAAATGTCCAGGTGGTCTCTATAACGAGCTTAATACCTGTTTTACTTAAAGTCCCGCAGCTTGCCCCTGGAGGGGGACATGTCAAATAATCCCATCTCTTGCTTATCGCACTATTTGTATCATTCTGCTTTCATAGCAGCCCTTTTTTAATAAACAATACATAGCTCTGATCTGTTATTGTACTCATCTATTTTTTATACAAATATGTTCAGTCATGACATTATGCAACCGTACACTTTGGTACGGCCAATACACCAGGGGCTTAAGCACCCCATAACATGGTGTGAGAAGACCGAACACTCTCACGAGTGCGGCACCCCGAACTTATAGCACTATATGCATCGGCTCCGAATCATGTCTTGGGTCAATAGTTGGGTTTGCCCGGCTCCCATGTTTTGGTACCTTACGTTCCGCAATGTTGGCTAAGGTAGCACTGGGAGAACTACTGCGATTGTGTCACAGTTGAGCTGGGTTAACACCTTAGTAGAGAAAGCTAAAACTGACCGTCATGATAGTGCGAGAGACCGGTCGCTGTTCGCGAGGTTTTTTGAGTCCTTAAAGACTTATGCCGCTTAGAGCGAGGAGCCGGATTTATCTGGCCTAGGCGTGGATAGCGCCCCGAACTCGGTCTTCCGAATACTAGGGGCTTCGACGAAATTTAAAATTATAGAATTCTATGGCTAAGTGAGAGTGATAAAGCATTATAAGTTCGATGGCCTGGTTCGTTGTGCTGAGCGCCTCCCTAGATGGACCCAAGAATGGGAACAAGAGCGCTCAGGTTTATCCCGAACACCCCAGCACTCGTGGCATGGGGGTAGAAGCCGACGACTTGCATCTCTCAGATTTGATAAACGGCCGCACAGAAGGTAATATTTTAAATTAACAAAGCGTTGCTTAACGCATATGAACAAAGTTTTCAGCGTACAGGATAACAGATGCGAGTCTACTCAAAAATTACATCTTTGGAGCATTCACCCGCTATAAGGCGGGCACCCTTCAGGATGCCCTTATAATACATCTCGGGCGTGCAATACTCCTTGCCCGGCGGTGGCACGTCCGTCAAAAGCTTCTCCGCGTCCAGCTTGCCCCAGTGCACTTTAGCACGGGCGAGGGCCTGACGGGCACCTTCAATACAGACGGAGCACTTGATGACCTCAATCCACGGACACGCGTCCACCAGCCGTCGCACCAGGCCGAAGTAGCTCCCAGGCATGGCTCCCTAGGCCACAGCCGAACTATGAGGCCCTTCATGGCCTGTTCGGCCACCTTGTGGAGCTCGACCAGCTGCTTCAGCTGGTCGCTCAGGGGCACCGGATGTTCGGCCTCAGCATACTGAGACCAGAACACCTTTTCCGTCGAGCTCCCCTCCTCGGCTCGGTAGAACATGGCAGCATCAGACACACTACAGGGCAGATCGGCGAACGCTCCTGAAGAGCTCCAGATTCGGGTAAGTAACAGATAATTTAATTTTATATTCTTGCTTTACATAACGAATGCCTTACCCGCCGCTATCTTCTTCATCGCCTCGATCTCCTGGAGGGCCTTCTGGGCTTCAGCCTTAGCGTTTTTGGCACTCTCAAGAGCCAAGGCGAGCTCGGACTCTCGAGTCTTCGAGTCACGCTCCAAACTCTCATGTTTTTTTCCACGAGAGCCTGGAGCTCTTGCTGCACCTCCACCACCCGCGCCTCCTGCTTCTCTCGCTCGGTGCGCTCCAAGGCCGCACTATTTTCGGCCTTGGAGACCGCCTCCTTCAGGGTCGCCACCTCGGCCGTGGCCCCTGCAACATTTACGTTGGTCCTGTCATTATTTGCAACCAAGTATTTCTATATACATTTACATGCGGTACTACATACCCTCCTTGTCCTCGAGCTGCTTTTTGGCACGGCCGAGCTTGCTCTCGGACCGCTCGAGGCTCTCCTTCAATGCATTGACCTTCGCAGTCAGTGCGGCAGAGGTCAGCAGCGCAGCCTGCACTCCCATATTGACATATTTTTGTTAGACTCCTGCGTATATCTTTTTAGATCCTCAGCTCGGCTTTTCTTTCCGAACGCCGAACTGAACATCAGGGGCTACTGTCTATGCGGTAACATGTTTATATGTTTTTGAACACATACCTCAAAGCCTGTTAACAGACTTGTACAGGCTTCTGTCAGCCCGCTCTTGGTGGACTGAACATTCTGAATCACCGCACTCATAACAGTGCGGTGTTCCTCGTCGATGGAGGCGCCGTTAAGCACCTCCAGCAAATTGTCCGGCGCCTCCGGATGGATGGAGGTCGCCGGTGTCGTAGGCTTTCCCTTCTTATGAAGGCGCCTCCTGTCGGACTCTGGAACCGTTGATGCTTCCGGAGCAGTGTCCGGCCCGGGGCCAGACTTAGATCCCTCGGGGGCTTTACCCCCTTTGGGCCTGGAGTCCGGGAGGTCGCCTTGAGGCGCCTCCAGGACCACCTCCTCCTAGTTCAGTCCCTTTTGGGACTCCACCTCGGCATCGTCCACAGGGAGAGGGGAGGAGGCCATCGGAAGTGAAGCGCTGTTCACATCCGACGAATTCAGGGAGCCGCTCGACGAATCGCCGAGCTGAGCTCTGGGCGGACTGCATAATTAAATTCAGCGTCAGAAGCTACCGAATAATAGAGGAGCGCCATAAGTCATTCGGGTAACCGGACACTTACGGTTTTGCCAGGGGCTTGACCCTGGATGGCCATTCCTCCCCGCCGTCTTCGGCATCGGAGGCGTAGTCCGTCAGAAGGGTCTTCCCCTTCTTGGACCCTCCGGCCTCCCCAGTGGGGGCGGCCTTTCCTCCTCCTCGTCTTCAGAGGCGGAGGGTGCTTCGAGGTTGTCAGGCGATGAATCCGACACCACCAGGCGCCGGGAGCTCTTTCGAGTCTCCGTGTCCTTCTTCTTGGCCTTCTTCTTCGGCACCATGTGAGGTGCCGGAACCAGCAGCCCCGTCAATCAGGCGTCCGCTGGGTCTTCTGGTAGGGGAGCCGGACAAATAACCTGCCCGGACTTCTTCAACCAGTCCTGTCAAAGGTAGGGGAGTTTAGATCCCGCATAGAGTCAGACTATGAAAGACAAGAGTCCCGTAAAAGGTAGAATAGCTTACCTCGTTGGCCTGGCGCCGTGAGCTGAATCCGCGATCTTCGGTAGCGGATGCGGGGGCCTCGACGCCCTTGAACAGCACCTTCGAGGCATCTTCGTACATGGTGTCGAAGAGCCCGCTCAAGGTTTGGTGCTGTGCCGGATCAAACTCCCACAATTTGAAGGCCCGTTGTTGGCATGGGAGGACCCGGCGGATAAGCATGACCTGGACTACGTTGACGAGCTTGAGATTCTTGTTCACCAGCTTTTTGACGCAGGTTTGGAGTTCGGTCAGCTCTTCCGAATCTCCCCATGATAGGCCCATCTCTTTCCAGGAGGTGAGCCGTGTGGGAAAGCCAGATCGGAATTTGGGGGCCACTTCCCATTTGGGGTCGCGCGGCTTGGTGATGTAGAACCACCCCGATTGCCACCCTTTTATTGTCTCCACAAAGGAGCCCTCGAGCCATAGGACGTTGGCCATCCGGCCCACCATGGCACCTCCGCAATCCGCTTGGCGGCCGCCCACTACTTTCGGCTTGACATTAAAAGTCTTCAGCCATAAGCCGAAGTGGGGCTGGATGCAGAGGAAGGCCTCGCACACGACGATAAACACCGAGATGTTGAGGATGAAGTTCGGGGCCAGATCATGGAAGTCCAGGCCATAGTAGAACATGAGCCCCCGGACGAACGGGTGAAGAGGAAAACCCAGTCCGCGGAGGAAATGGAGAAGAAAAACAACCCTCTCATGGGGCCTGGGGGTGGTGATGAGTTGCCCCACATCTGGAAGCCGGTGCGCGATGTCGTCAAACAGGTATCCGGCCTTCCTCAGGTTTTTGATTTGCCCCTTCGTGATGGAGGAGGCCATCCATCTACCTCCCGCTCCGGACATGATTGGAGAAGGTTGAGGTGGGAAGTGCGGGCTTGGGCATTGGAGCTCGAGCGCGCAGGGACGAATAAGCAAAGGAGGAAGAAGGCGTAAATGGAAAGGGTAGATTCTTATCCCCTTATATGGGCGGCCGAAACTACGAGCCCCCACCGACCTAATAAAACTCGCTTATCTCCCAAGCGCCGCGGTTAATGGCGCGGTTGGGTTACCCACGCCCGTATTGATGAGAATCCCGGAATAAGGGGACACGATCTCTGCTTTGACAAGACGTGCCAAGGAAACCGCCTCGCTAAACGCGCTGAGATGGAACAGTAAAATGATTCGAATAAAGGCTTGGCCGTGGTGTGATATCACGCCACGGGATACGTCAGCAGATTGGATTGGTGCAGATATTATTCTCTCTACGGTGGTATGTGGAACTTATTTTTCAGAGCCGGACACTATCCTTGTGTTCAACATCTTCTATGAAGTATTCGGAGGAGGAACCCGCCTTGCAATGCCGAAGACAATTTGCGTGCCGGACTCGTCGTCATTGAAGCCTGGTTCAGGGGCTACTGAGGGAGTCCTGGATTAGGGGGTGTCCGGATGGCCGGACTATGACCTTTGGCCGGACTCCCGGACTATGAAGATACAAGATTGAAGACTTCATCCCGTGTCCGGATGGGACTTTCCTTGGCGTGGAAGGCAAGCTTGGCGATACGATATGAAGATCTCCTCCCATTGTAACCGACTCTGTGTAACCCTAGCCCTCTCCGGTGTCTATATAAACCGGAGAGTTTTAGTCCGTAGGACGAACAACAATCATACCATAGGCTAGCTTCTAGGGTTTAGCCTCTCTGATCTCGTGGTAGATCAACTCTTGTATTACCCATATCATCAATATTAATCAAGCAGGAGTAGGGTTTTACCTCCACCGAGAGGGCTCGAACCTGGGTAAAAACATCGTGTCCCTTGTCTCCTGTTACCATCCGCCTAGACGCACAGTTCGGGACCCCCTACCCGAGATCCACCGGTTTTGACACCGACAGTGTCTCTCTCGTTCACCGAAGCGGAGTATGTGGCCGCCGCTAGTTTTTGCGCTCAACTTCTATGGATGAGGCAAACTTTAAAGGATTATGGTGGCATTTGTGACAAAGTGCCTATTTAGTGTGACAATGAAAGTGCCATCAAGATCTCTCTCAATCCGGTGCAACACTTCAAGACAAAGCATATTGAGATTCGGTATCACTTCATCCGGATCACATTAGGCGAGGGGAGATCGAGCTCAAATATGTCAACACTCATGATAACCTTGCAGATATTTTCACAAAGCCCTTGGATGAAGCAAGATTTCATGAGTTAAGGCATGAGCTGAATATCATTGATTTGAGCAATGTGGCTTGAACCTTTGCACACCCCACCATACTCATCTTGATATCTTGGTTAGGTGTAGGCATGGACATAGGGGGAGTGTTGTTCTCTCAATGAACTCTCCCTCCCCCCATTATGCATAAATTGATCAACTCTTTCACATTAGCCACTTTTGATGGTACTTGTGCTTCAAAGACGAGTTTTGGTCATGGGCCCAAGGATAATTCTTCGCGGTGCCATACCAATTGACTCAAACATAGGTGGCTCCGGCCACCGCCCTCTGTCCTTCAGAGGCTTTGGTTTGCGTTTAGTTCTTGTTGTCTTTTGCCTTCCTTTGAGCCGTGTTTGTGTTTGAGTTGCCTCTTGAGTGCTCGTGTGTGTGTCCGATTACTTGAAGTATGCATTGCAAAGGTCGTGTTTTTCTGTTTTTTTTGAAACTTGCACTTTCTTGGGCATACGGTACTACCGTGGCTAGCCACGGTACTAACACATGAGGTGGGTGACATCTGTGCTAGTGCAGCTGCAACCCCAGCACGGTACTACCGCTTCCAGCATGGCAGTAATTTTTTACTGCCACTGGAGGAGCGGTACTACCGCCTTGTGTGCAGTACTTCCGCCCAGGCGGTACTACCGCGATGAACCACGGTACTACCACGCTGTCAAAAGCACGTGGGGGTTAAAAGCGGGCAGGGTGAGTTCCAACTCCCCCATACCCATTCATCTCTTCCCCTCACTTCGTCTTTCTCTCTCCTACCCAAGAACGGCGCCGGAGGACCTCGCCGGATCTCCGCCTCCAGCCGCTCTCCTTGCATTCCGACCGGTGGAATCGATCCCCACCTCGCCCTCTTGCCATGGAACCCGTTATCTCCCTTCATCCCTCTCTCTTTGTCCCGTTGTTGTGAATCTACGTTTTGGGAGATGCATGTGTAGTTCTTGAGAATTTTGGCTGAATCTTTGCAAGAGAAGATTGTTGGAGAGTGCTGTGCGGTAGAGATGCTATTTGGTAGGATGCAACAGTGTAGTTTTGATCAACGGTAGTACCGATCTACTTTTACAGATGTTCCTAGATCCGTTCCTGCCTGTTCTTGCAAGTATTGTTCCGTGCGGTACTACTGCTCCTCCTGGAGCGGTACTACCGCTTGCTCGTGCAAGAACCGCCCCATGCGGTACTACTGCTCCGCTGGAGCGATACTACCGCCCGGTGCGCGGAAGTAAAATTTTACTTCCACTCCAGGCATGGTACTACCGTGCCAACCCGGCATAGTACTACCGCGGCTAGAGCGGATGTAAAATTTTACGTCTGCATCCTGGCCCGGTACTACAATTGAGTTAAAAAATCCTCTGTTTTATCCACCCAATCTCTTTTTTACTTGTTTCGTTTGGTTTTGGCCTTGGTATTTGCAATAATCTTCTTGATCTTCTCGTGTGTTTGGATTTGTGTGTCTTAGGTGGTGGCTCCGCTTCCAATGCAAGGTGCTCAAATCCCAGTCGTGACACAAGCTCCAAGCGGCTTCGAAATCAAGAAGTTCCTGAGGGCTCCAGTGCCCCACAACACCATGTCAAGCACACTGCTAACAAGCTCAAGGAGCCATCTGCCAGCATAGATGAAATGCCTCAAGGGGAGTTTCTGATTTGAAGAAAGCTCAACCCCTATGTCCAACCTAGAGAACTCAGCAGGGGCAATGATTTGTTTTGGACCAAGCAGCAGAATCTCATCTTCTTAGATGTGATCAAGGGCAAGAAGAACATCTATGTGCCAGTTAAGTGGATTGACATGGATTATCTGAAGAAGAACCATGGATTCTTTGGTGAGGCTCTGGATTTGGTGGAGAAATTTGGCATTGAGGACATCATCACCTTCCATCTTGACTTTGACCCGGAGCTGGTGGCTCAGTTCTTTGCTTCTGTCCACTTCCACACAGATGAGAAGCGGACCATGACTTAGATGACAAATGGCAAGAGGATGTATGCTGAGTGGAAGGAGTTCATGGCTATGTTGAACATTCGTGATGAGGGGCTTGATGTGCCCGTTGGTGCCCGCCCACATGACAACCCTGAGTCTGCAAACAAGGACAAGCTTCAACCTTTCTTTGTTGAGAAGACCCTCCCCAGTGGCAAGAAGTCCTTTGTTCTGAATCCGTTTCTTGACATCATGCACAGGATCTTCCGCAACTCACTTTTTCCTCGCATTGGCGACAAGGATAAGGCGCACTCCTATCTCATGGACATGATGCTCATGTGTGAGGAAGCGCGTCACCATCAGTCTGAGCCTCTTGATGTCTCTCATATCATGTGGAGTGAGCTTCAGATTGCGGTGTTTCATCGGAAGGTGCCAATCTATGGCCCCTACTTGTTCCTCTTGATCTCGAAGACTTGGGAGAAGCTCTTTCCAGATGATGAGTTCCTTGATCCCAACTGGATTTGCCATGAGCCCATCAAGATGCGCCAGAAAAACCAGTGGGCTAACACCACGACCCTTGCTGAGGCTGAGGCTGCACGGATGGATGTTGATGAGGATGAGTTTGAGGAGGAGGTGGCTGAGGACAGTTCTGAGGGGTACGCTCCTCCCTCCGCTGAGCCATCTTGGGCTAAGAAGCTCAAGGCTAAGATGAAGGCTCTGTTCTGTATGCAGGCCAAGGGACAGTACAAGGCCCATGTTAATGCCAAGATGGATCATCGTCGCGACAAGGCTATTATGAGGCAGGTTGGTCTTGAGGTTGAGTGTGGCTCCGAGGAGAGGATCACAGATGAGGGACCATGAATCAGACAGAACTGTCGATGGAGTGGATATGAGGAGGATACTGGAGTTCGCTCTTCATCCCGTGCTGTAGAGGAGTCTGAGGAGGAGAAACATGACTGGTGATGCATTGGAGTTCTTCCACCACCTGTGTCATAGGTGTTCTCTCAGCCTATTTTGTGTCTTGATGCCAAACGGGGAGAGAGTGTAGGATTTGCGAGTCTTGTGTCGCTTTGCTTTCGTTCCGTTGAACCTTCGTTGCTTTGGTTTGTTGGTTTGTGGTTGTGTTCGTGTGAGACCAGGAGACTATCATATGGTGTGAGACATATGCCTCAAGCTTATCTTATTGTCTAGTATGTTTAGTAGTTTGTGAGCTTATGCTATCTTGTGCCCTTTACTTCTTGCTCACTTACTTTACCTTGCCTCCTTGCTTATTGTCACTTATAGTGTTGCAAGTTTTGCCTTGTCTATAAAATATAGGGGGAGTGTTGATCCTAGTATGTGTGTCATGCAATCCAAAGCATATTTATAGAGTGCACACATCTAGGGGGAGCCTGTCTATATTTTATAGATGTTGCGTTTGCTTATGTTCATTTTATAACCTTATGTGCAAATCCCATATTATCATCAATCCACCCAAAAGGGGGAGATTGTAAGGGCATATTTCTCCCTATGTGGTTTGATGATTGATGACAATGCATTTGCGGACTAATCATGTGCATTAAGCATTTCAGAGATCTCATGTCTAGGCACAAGACGATTCGGTGCCCCTCGGGGCCTATCGAAGACGGCAGTTTTCTATGTTTCTTTTTGGCGGATTTGAGTCATAGGAAAGCCGTACTATTAAGAGGGGGTCTACTTCAGAAAGGTTAGGGTGGAATTAACACGTACACATCTGTTCCTTTGCACCACCTTTCCTTCGCTTCTTTGGATCATTGGCCGTTTACCCTTGTCTATGCAAAGATGAAGGCCTCCAAAGTGTTATAGTTTCTGTGGCATGCAATAGTACTGCTCAAGGGAGCAGTAATACCGCAGCTGCCCACGGTAGTACCGCCAAGGTAAGCGGTAGTACTGTGTTGTGCGATAGTACCGTTCCTCCCGAGCGGTAGTACCGTGGCCTCTAGCCCAGAACACTGGGTTGCACAGAAGTAGGAGCGGAAGTATTTTTTTACTTCTGCGCCCAACGCTGTAGTAACGCTCCCTGGGAACGGTAGTACTGTGCCGGATTTTTGCACAGACCAGAACTCATCGGAAGTGGCCACATATGTAATTTTATTAGTCCGTGCCTTCCCAGCCCAGTTGAACCCTCCCTTGCGGTAGTACCGCAAGGGCGCGCGGTAGTACCGCTTGCTGCTATACGCAACAGGGCCTCGTCTGGTCTCTCCTGCGCGAGCGGTAGTACCGCAAGCTCGTGCGGTAGTACCGCGAGTCTAAGTGATAGTACCACATGTCACGGGCTGAATAAGTGGGTAACTATTGGATCTTTCCCCCACTATATAAAGGGGGTCTTCTCCCCCAAGTTGACCACCTCTTCCCTCCCCAAGCTCCATTGTTGCTCAAAGCTCCATTTTCGCCCGATCTCTCTCCCTAGCCAATCAAACTTGTTGATTTTCTAGGGATTGGTTGAGAGGCCCCGATCTACACTTCCACCAAGAGAAATTTGATTCCCCCACTAATCCCTTACGGATCTTGTTACTCTTGGGTGTTTGAGCACCCTAGAGGTTGAGGTCACCGTGAAGCCATATTCCATTGTGGCGAAGCTTCATGGTGTCGTTGGGAGCCTTCAATTAAGTTGTGGAGATAGTCCCAACCTTGTTTGTAAAGGTTCAGTCGCTGCCTTCAAGGGCACCAATAGTGGAATCACGGCATCTCGCATTGTGTGAGGGCGTGAGGAGAATACGGTGGCCCTAGCGTCTCCACCGACTCCACTCTTGGTTATCTCTCACCTTTACTTGTGCAAGCTTATATTGTGTTGTATCCTTTGCCTGCTTGTGTGCTTGTTGTTGTTGCATCATATAGGTTGTTCACCTAGTTGCACATCTAGACAACCTACTTTGATGCTAAGTTTAATTTGGTCAAGAAAAGCTAAAAATTGTTAGTTGCCTATTCACCCCCCTCTAGTCAACCATATCGATCTTTTCACACAGTGTCTCCAATGTTATTTAACATTATCACTAACATGTTGGCTACTTCGATCAAACACGCCAAACAGGATGACCAAATTGCAGGAGTAGTGCCACATCCTGTGGATGGAGGACTCTCTATATTGCAATATGACGACGATACAATTCTTTTTATGGAACATGACCTATATAAGGCTAAAAATCTGAAACTATTGATTTCAGTATTTGAGCAAATGTCGGGTCTGAAAATTAACTTCCATAAAAGTGAATTGTTCTGTCTCGGAGAATCCAAGGAGGCGGCTGCACAATATGCAGACTTGTTCGGTCATGCACAAGGCCAATTCCTGATTAAATGTTTGGGAGTTCTGATTTATTATCGGCATCTCACTAATGCAGAGTGGAAACATGTTGAAGAGCGATTGGAGAAATGGTTGAGCAGTTGAAAAGGCAAGTTGCTCTTCGTTATAGGGCGACTATGCTGATCAATTCTGTTTTCATAAACATGATTCTCTACATGCTTTAATTTTCCAAGTTCCCAAAGGGGTTCTGCAAAGACTGGATTACTTCATACTCAGATTCTTTTCGCAAGGAGATAGTGAAAATAAAAGGTACAAACTAACCAAATGGAGTGTGGTTTGTCGATCAAAAGACCAAGGAGGTTTAGGTGTTCAGGACCTCTAGGTAAAGAATGACGCCTTGCTCAGTAATTGGCTGTTCAAGCTACTTACGGAGGATGGTGTTTGGCAAACCCTGTTGCGCAATAAGTATCTAGGCCAAAAAGCATTGTCCCAGGCATATTGGAAACCTGGTGGCTCACATTTTTGGTCTGGTCCGATGGCGGTAAAGAAACATCTATTCCTCTTTGGATCCATGATAAAGGACGGCTTCGAGATACGTTTCTGGAAGGACAGGTGGCTAGGAAATGCCACTGTTCAAGAACAGTATCCAGCCTTGTACCACATTGTACGCGATAAAAATGATACTCTTGCGCAAGTCATGGCAACATCTTGAGGCCTCCACATTGTAGGAGGGATTTGATTGACCTCCGACTTGCGTCATGACAACATCTTCTATCCCGTTTGGATACGATTAACTTGATACAAGGGCGGGATGTGTTCGGTTGGAATCTCACTACATCAGGATCTTTTACAATTGACTCTATGTAACATGCACTCTCGCATTGATTCCCGTGAAAAATAATAAGCTAATCTGGAATTCAAATATGCCACTAAAAATTAAGATTTTCATGTGATATCTTCGAAGAGGAGTTGTGCTAAGAAAACACAACCTCGCTCGACGCAACTGGCAAGGAAGTAAGAAGTGTAGTTTTTGTATCCATGACGAGACAATTAAACACCTCTTCTTTCAATGCAAGTTTGTGCGTTTTATATGGCCAGTCATCCAAATAGCATCCAATTTGTATCCGCCCACAAGTTTTGTCAATATATATGGTCACTGGCTTGACAATATACCAAATACTTTTAGTACGCTAATATGGGTGGGAGTGTCAACCTTATTATGGCAAAAACTCTTTTCCTATGCAGGTTATTTACCGTTGTACGCACTGACTTCATATGTTGTCTACGCTACAATGAACGGAGTATCAATTGTTGTTCAAGGCGGTGTGTATGCGGTTGGAGCGGGTGGCCAGGGAGGTTTTTACCCAACATGGATGACAATATAATCTCCGGATCGGTCCACCTTCTCCGTCGACATTGGCATAGTTTTGGGCTCATATAGCTTTATTGTTGCCAACTTGTCGTTTTTTACTATACTTTCTCAGACTGTTCGTTTAACGTTGTGTGTATCTTAGCTATGCATAGCCCGGGTGTTACTCATTATGCTTTGTATCCATTTGATGCTACATTCTGAGTTAATAAAAGCGCCGTTTATCGAAAAGGAAATTGTATAAAAAAAGAGTTTGTACTAAATTAAGTAATTGAGCATGATCTATACCAAGTATGATCGAATATGAAATGAACTGAACCCAAGTAGCTTCGTTTGTTTCGTGCGGTATTCAGGATACAAAATTTACTTGACTATTTTGATGAACTTTAAGCAGATGCAACGCCCCATATGATTGAGCCACATAAAATTTTGAAAAGAAAGAAAAAACCTTGGCTCCAAATATCTGATGAGTGGTGAATCTTTCAGTAGTAGGTTATCTAGGTTCTTATGGAGTGTAAAGGAAAAACCAAAAGCAACTTATTACACATGGAGTACCAATTGTATAAGCTGATGGTATATATCTTGGTATACTCATTTCCACAAGATTGACTGAAATTCACGGTTTAATTACATCATTACATGGGCTATTGATTCTAGACGATTCAAGGGATATCTGATGCACCGATGAATACAGCCTTGTTTTGTCTCATTTGATTTAATGGGCTGTAAGTGCTTAGAGATGAAAGGTTCATGATGCAGTCCAGTGGCCTCGCTATGGTGTGGGCTTGGGATGCATCCGGTTCCCGCATTGCATAATGAGAATTACAGGCTATGAGTTACGACGCAAGTTCGTTGCTAAGCCTCTTCCTCGCATTGAACTCTAAAAAACATGCATGGGCATGGCAACAAAATTTAAAAGCTTGAGAGTGAGGGCTGAGGTAGGCAAAGCCAAGCAAGTGATATTGCTACCTGATTCTACAGAGCCTGCTCCAGTGGCCTCCCTTCCTTGCAGTAGCTTCACTAAAGTAGGCCTAGGAGACGCCGGGAACAGTTATCGTACTCTTGTGTATCCTTTGCCTTCATTTCTTAGTGAATGACCAGGTACGGACATGTAAGACAATAAGTTTTGGGGAACCAGCACAACCCTCTAGGGGTGGCTTATCTCATTATATATAATGGTTGTGTTACAATACGTACATAAGTACAGAAGCTATACATAGTCTAACACCCTCCCTCAATCTTAGCCACTTTCTAAAGAACTGAGAAGGGTAAGATTGCGCCTACAAGCCTCAAACTATGGCAGCGGTAAAGGCTTAGTGAAGATGTCTGCAAGTTGATCCTTAGATGAGATAAACTTGATCTGGAGTTGCTTCTGCGATACACGTTCCCGTACAAAGTGATAGTCAACTTCAATGTGTTTCGTTCGGGCATGAAATACTGGATTTGCAGAAAGGTATGTAGCACCGATGTTATCACACCAAAGAATAGGAGGCTGTGGTTGAGACAAACCCAACTCCTGAAGCAAAGACTGCACCCAAATAATCTCTGCAGTAGCATTAGCCACAGCCTTGTACTCAGCTTCAGTACTGCTACGTGACACAGTAGCCTGTTTCCGAGCACTCCAAGCGATCAAATTAGAGCCAAAGAATACTGCATAAACCCCCGTGGATCGCCTGTCATCTGGGCTACCAGCCCAATCTGCATCAGAGAAGGCCGAAAGGACCCGAGAGGAAGTCGGCCGAATATGCATACCAAATGTCAGGGTGAACTGAATATAACGAAGAATGCGTTTAACAGCAGCCCAATGAGTATCTCTGGGAGCCTGAAGATACTGACAAACCCTGTTAACAGCATAAGAGATATCTGGTCTCGTGATCGTCAAGTACTGAAGTCCACCAACAATGCTCCTGTACTCTGCGGCATCCGCAGGAGACAAAAGCTCACCATCAACAGCTGTTATCTTGTCGGTAGACGACATGGGTGTGGTGGTCGGTTTGCACTTCAGCATGCCAGCTCTTTGTAACAACTCCAAGGAGTACTTCTTCTGCGTAAGGACAAGACCAGTAGCACGAGAAGTGACCTCAACTCCAAGAAAGTAGTGAAGCTTCCCAAGATCTTTGACCGCAAAATCAGCACCAAGAGAGCAGACAAGAGCATTAGCAGCATACTGAGAAGAGCTGACAAGGATAATATCATCGACATATACCAAAAGGTACATAGTGACTTCTGGCTTCTGTAGAAGAAATAATGAAGTGTCAGCAGTGGACGGCACAAACCCATGAGCACGAAGGGCAGAGGCAAGGCGGGCATGCCAGGCACGAGGAGCTTGCTTCAAACCATATAGTGCTTTGGAAAGACGACAGATATAGTCAGGACGATCAGGATCAGAGAAACCAGGCGGCTGTTTCATATAAACCTCTTCCTCCAAAAATCCATGTAGAAAAGCATTCTACACATCAAGTTGACGAAGTGACCAACCACGAGAAACAGCAATGGAGAGAAGAAGCCGAATAGTGGTAGGCTTGACGACAGGACTGAAGGTGTCCTCATAGTCAAGACCATGACGCTGCCGAAAACCGCGAGCAACAAGTCGCGCTTTGTAACGCTCAATAGATCCATCCGAAT
This sequence comes from Triticum dicoccoides, assembly GCF_002162155.2. NCBI lineage: Eukaryota > Viridiplantae > Streptophyta > Magnoliopsida > Poales > Poaceae > Triticum > Triticum dicoccoides. Next base: position 65,577,880 of record NC_041389.1, read on the forward strand.
GCTTCTTCACTTTGAATACCCATTTTGAGTCAATAACATTTACCCGTGGTGGTGGAGGAACGAGAGTCCATGTCTTGTTACGAAGAAGAGCATGAAACTCCTGCTCCATAGCCTCTCGCCAATGTGGAATGCGCAGGGCAGCCTGATATGAGCGAGGCTCAGAAGATGGATCCGCAACAGCAGCAACCAAACAAGCAGCCAACCAAGCAACCGTACCATCCTTACGTTCCTTAGGTTTGAAAATGCCACTGCGACTGCGTGTATGTGGTCGGGACACAGGAACCACCGAGGTCGACGGAGCAGCCTGCAACGGGCTGGAGGACGGCGACGTTGACGAGTCAGCCGGTGACGAGGAGCCAGTCACGGTAGCCTCGGACTCGGTCGACGAAGAAGGCTGGCCCACCGGCGTAACCGGCAGAGCAGACGAAGCAGCTGGCGACTCCGGCATCACAGACCGGGCCGTTGGCGAGCTCGGCATAGTGGGCCGTGGCGCGGCCGGTGTCGCGGGCCGATCCGCGGATGAAGGCGACGTGAGGACCCGAGCCGCGGGCGAAGACGGCGTGACGGGTCGAGCCGCGGGCGACTCGGCGGCCGCTGGCGAAAAAGGCCGAGCCGCTGGAAACTCGGCGATCGCTGGCGTAGCAGACCGAGCAGTGGAGATGCTCGGCGCGACGGGCTCGTCGGGTGACCATGCATGAGCACGCGAATCGACGCCATGCAACATAGGGCGATCGACGTGCCCACCAGAAGACGACGACGATGATGGTGAATCCTCCAACAGCTCCAAACGAGCTCCACGTCTGGTTCCTGCACCATGATTAGGTAACAGCAAAGGAGAGTATGCAACATCATCAAATTGGTCAGAAGCAACAGAGGATGAATGCAGGGATGGTGGTTCGACAGTAGACACAGGAAGGTTGGCAAAGGGAAAAACATGCTCATCAAACACGACGTCCCGAGATATATAGACACGATTAGTGGGAACATGAAGACATTTGTAACCTTTATGAAGAGAGCTATAGCCAAGAAAAACACACTTCTTAGAACGAAACTCAAGCTTGCGCTTGTTATATGGACGAAGATGCGGCCAACAAGCACACCCAAATACCTTGAGAAAGGTATAATCAGGTTGTTCATTAAGGAGAACCTCAATGGGAGTCTTCATGTTTAAAACACGAGTAGGAGTACGATTGATGAGAAAGCATGCAGTGGTGAAAGCATCACTCCAAAACCGAAACGGAACAGATGCATGGGCCAAAAGAGTAAGACCAGCTTCAACAATATGACGATGCTTACGTTCGACTGAACCATTCTGTTGATGTGTATGTGGACATGCTAAACGATGAGCTATCCCAAGCGACTGAAAGAAAGAGTTGAGGTTGCGATACTCGCCCCCCCAATCCGACTGGACATGAACAATTTTGTGCTTGAGAAGACGTTTAACATGTTTTTGAAACTGAACAAAAATATCAAACACATCAGATTTGCCTTTAATAAGGTAAAGCCAGGTAAAGCGACTATAAGCATCAACGAAACTGATATAGTAATTATGACAACTGACAGAAGTCTGAGCAGGACCCCATACATCTGAAAACACAAGTTCTAAAGGATGTTTCACCTCACGACTGGACTCCGAAAAAGGAAGTTGATGACTCTTCCTCTGCTGACAAGCATCACACACTGCTACATCTTTATTACTAGACAAACTAGGAAGCTCATGACGACGCAAAATATGACGGACAATAGGTGTGGCTGGGTGACCAAGACGAGCATGCCACTGTGACGGAGAGACCCGAACTCCACTGAAAACGCGAGCGACGCCAGGATGCTCCAGACGGTAGAGGCCCTGGCACAACCGCCCACTAAGAAGAATGTAAGACAATAAGTTTTGGGGAACCAGCACAACCCTCTAGGGGTGGCTTATCTCATTATATATAATGGTTGTGTTACAATACATACATAAGTACAGAAGCTATACATAGTCTAACAGGACATGGCGAATGATTCCGAATCGTGAATCCCTCGCACTGATAGATGGGTCCTCGGCTGTGACGCAGTCAAAAGTGGTGCCTTGAGCCGTGAGAGTTGCATGCGTTAAGTTAATGTGTGGCGTGTGTGTGTGTGTGTGATGGGGATAAGTGCAAAGAGTTGTAAGCAGTATAACAAGGAAAAAGTGAACAAAGGAACTTTTCCCCGTATCTCCTTCTCTGTCTTCTTCCTCCTCCCCTGAAATCCTGCTACCAATTTCCCTGTATCTTGTATTTGCTCACACCCTAGATTAAATCCTTGTCCAGGGCCTGGGGGGCATTAAAATCCCTCGCTTCCGCACATTTCATATTTTCTTCTTTCTACATCAATTTGCCGTAATCTAGATATACATAGGTGTGTTTGTCAATCGAGTGAAGTCCCTAAGTGACATCAAAATTTGTATCAACATGTTGGTACTTATGCACAACTGGTTTTGAAGCAATGGTAACTCATGCGATTGATTGAAGATGTGTACGACTCAAAATTGCATGAGTTCTTCATCAGAAATACTATCTTAATTCTAACCAGCATGTGATTTTTCGGTTTGTTTAGTCGGCTCGATATGGTTGGTTTATTTTGCAAGACCTAGTGTATTCTCTTGCTAAAATACAAGTTTCTATGAACTTTGATACGATAACGGGGAGAAAAGAATTTTTCCATACACAACCTTATGTACACATTTACTCATATACACAATCATATATACTCAATCTCTTACCATATGTGGGATATGTTGCAGCCACAGATTTATTTGAAAAGGATGAAAATAATCCGGGTTGAAAGGTACTAAAAAGGTGACCAAACGCACAATGATACTGCAAGGCAGATTATTAGGGCATGCCCAACGTGGTCGCTAATAGGGAGGCGCAGGATGGATATCCGATCGATTGGCGGTTAGGCCATCGATTCCTGGTGGATTCCTGATGTCGGGTGAAGTGTCGATGCAAAAGAAATAAATAAATAAATAGAAGTCGGCGCATGGGCCCCTTGTACCTTGCGGGATGAAACGCTGCTGCACGGGGCAATTTTGTTAGCGACTACAAGTTAGCGCCCAAAGTTGAAACAAACATACGCTTGGATGGTTTTTTATATTTATGGTTTGTTTTAATTTCCGTAAGCGCATGTAGAGGCGTCTTGCATTGAAGACGCCCTTATGGCTCCAAAGACATTGAATGAAACTACAGCTTATTTCTTGGACAAGGATGGCGAGGTACAAGCTCTAGTGGTAGGTATACATATACATATTCTACATAACTCTGCGTTATATTTGCATTGAATCAAAATATCAAACATGCATAATTGTGCAATATAAATAATGTGGATATACCTATGTTGCTCCATAAGAGATTGATCAGAGGAAATGAGCACATGCACTCTCCTGGTGAATGCTGATTTGTATACTTGGGAAGAGAGATGAACACTTCTTGGAGAGTGGCCTGCACTCTTGCTGTTGTGGGCTTGGGAGGCATTGCAATTTGAGAGCTCTTGGCTTTCTCTTGTGCCAACAGGAATTTCAAGCGAGCTCGCAGTAGTAGGCCACACACTCACAATGTTTTTTTGCGGGGTCACACTCACAATGTTGGCTCCTTCCCCACGCCGGCCTCTTCCTCAATGGTCGCTGTGAGCTGCATCTCCTTGCCTTCATTAGGAGTCTCGCTACCTTGCCATTAGACAGTTGCACCACCGTCACCTTGCGCCACCACCTCACACCGTCCTCGGTGTCATCCGTGCACGCGAGATAGAAAGAGAGAGATTAGACAGTGACACGTGGGACACATATGTAAGGCAGAGTATAAGAAAATGTCTATAGGAGAGCTGCTACAACAACATAGCTGTAAAATCCAATAAATTTATTGAGAGAGCATTATAAACACTTACAGAAAGTTTAACGCGCATATCCGCCTCAATGACCGGGCCGTCCCAGACGTTTGTGAGAGTTTGAGACGCTCGGCTGTGGATGCACTTAGGCTGTGTATTTGACTGGAGGTTTTCACCCTGCTTTTCTTGTTGTTTCTGGACCTGTCAGAACTTACTTGTGATTTCATTTAGAGTTAATGGAACTGGGGTCACCTCCCTGTTTTCCTAAATGCGAGCAATGAAGCCACGTCCCTGTCGCTGTCTGGATGGATGCATCGATAATTTGGTGGTTGGTTAGGCTACTCCAACGCATGATCCCAAATGAACGTCAGTTTTGTCCGTTTTTTTTCCTGTTTGGGGTGGTAATGGAGCCGTGTTCATCCGCATTTATGGATGCGTCGGCCATGTATCCAACGTGCGACCGCATTTCGGCCGCATCTCGTCCGTTCGAGATCAACAAGCATACTAAAAATGAAGCATGGTTTTCAAATAGTTTAAATCAAACATAATAAATAGTTTCACATCCGAAATAGTCTTACAACCCAATGAAAATAAAAACAATATCAAATAATCTTTACAACCTAATCGAACTTTATTTGCATGACAAAGAAATTAAACCGATAATTCTACTGGTTGCCAATGTAAGTCCACGTGTGCTCAATCAAGCATCCTGGAGCTGGACATGAGTAGCCACTCATGCAATTCACGATGAAAATAGACAAAATGTTCGAAGGTTGCAGGAGGTGGATGCTCAAGCTCAATATTTTCACCATGGAAATCAAACCCTTGGTCATAGATACTATCATCACGCTCATCCTTCACGATCATGTTGTGCATGATCATACAAGCAGTCATCACCTCCCAAAGCTTCTGAGTGCTCCATGTCAATGCAGGGTTTCGAGCGATACCCCATCGAGATGGAAGCACACCGAAAGAATGCTCCACATCCTTCCTAGCACTCTCCTGCATTTAGGCAAACCTCTATCTCTTCTCTCCTTGCGGGTTGGGTATGGTCTTCACAAGAGTGGACCACTATGGATCGATACCATCAGCAAGGTAATATCCTTTGTTGTACTGGTGGCCATTGACCTCAAAGTTGACCTATGCGCAGTGGCCTTCTGCAAGCCTTGCAAACACTGGAGAACGCTGAAGAACACTGATATCATTGTGTGAACCAGCCATGCCGAAGAAATAATGCTATATCCACAGATCTTGTGAAGTCATCGCTTCAAGTATGACAGCAACACCTTTCACATGCCCCTTGTATGACTCTGCCAAGCAAATGTAAAATTATTCCACTTACAGTGCATACAATCAATACTACCATGCATGTCCGGAAAGCCCCTCTCAGCATTGATCACCAACAATCTCTCTATATCAGCAACAGTTGGCTCTCTCGGGTACTCAGGGCCAAACACTGCCACCACGACCTTGCAGAAACAATACATTGATAGGAGACATGTGGACTCACTCATACGAAAATACTCATCCACAAGATCACCAAGAATTCCATATGCAAGCATGTGGATAGCCGCAGTGCATTTCTGGTAAGAAGAGAAGCCAAGCTTGCCAAGGGCATCCTCTTTGCACTCAAAGTATGGGTCATATGCTACCACTCCCTCCCGAATATGATTGAACATATGTCTCACCATACGGAAGTAGCGGTGAAATTTGTGTGGTTTGAAGAGTGCGCTATTTTTAAAGTAATCGACATAGAGAAGGGTGTGGCCTCTCCCTATTGCGGTTCAAGGCCAGACCATGGCCAGGGATTGATCCCCTGAACCGAGGCCACTTCCTATTAATGTGGTCGTGGACGATCAATGCAGCCACCACAAGCTCTTCATCATCCGAGGACAAATCATCCAATGAACAAATGAAGTTGTGAAAGAAAAACTCATGCCCACTATCCATGATACCTTGTGAGCAATGCGTCGAACAACTTGCGGATCATGGTGGAGACGCGGCCCGAAAGAGCAAGTCGATGAAGTGTAGCAAGGTTGGTGTTGGTGGGGGTGGGCACCTTGCGGCAATGCAGTGCCTACCGGAAGTTGTTGGGGTCGACGGTCGGCGCCCGCGACCGTAGCTTCTCTCCCACCGGTCACAAGAAACCACAAACACCGGGAAATAGCTCTACCAAAACACGGGCGTGGGACGGCTATGACATGGTGTGGTTGTGGGGCGGACGGCCTTGATGGACCAGGAACGGGGGTGGCGGCGGCTATGGCGGGGGCGGAGGGAAGAGAAGGGGAAGAGAAAAGTGGTTGCGTCCCCGACGGGCGGGCCAGGAGGACTAGGACACGGACCGGGCCCGTCCGCGCGTGTCCGTTCGGCCGCAAATGCGGCCCAAAGTTGAGCCAGGAATGGGTCGAAAACGGACGAAAAACAGACAACGGTCCATTTGCTCCCGCATGTTGGATGACCCGTTCTGTCCGTTTACCCCCAAACAGACACAGCCAGACCACTTCGATCGTGCTTTGGAGCTGCCCTTAGTTGCTTGCCCTGCTGCGACTTTTTGTGTACAGTACATTTTGTGGTGGCGCGGGTCTCAACTGTGCTCATACTACGGCACCCCGGGGTCAATGGGGCGATGATGGCATCGACGCGTATGGCGAGGGTCAGCATCGTGGGTCCTCCTCGGCCGACGGTGGGCATGGGTATGCCTGGCAAAGTGATGGAACGGCTGAGAGACCCTTTCTTGGACCTACAGGTGGATTCGTCGAGGGCGCCTCGGGCCCGGATCGCCGGACGAGAGGTGGTTTCCGAGGATATCGTGGTGGTCGTGGTGGGAGGAACCGGTTTCGACAGCCTCCTCCTTCGACGGCCATGGCAGAGCCCACGGCCTCTTCTGAGATGCCCATGACTGGATAGACGGGTGCTCTGTCCGGTGAGGCTATGGAGGTGGTCACGGCGCTGGCCGCTACTGAGGTTCCGGTGTCTGTGCCAGTTGTGGCGCCTGCTTCTCAAGCTGCTGACCAGGCTGAGGGTGAGAGAGCTTCTAAGTGGGCAAGGAAAAAAGAAAAGATGCTATGTTATCGGTGTGGAGAGCGAGGCCATTTCATTGCTGAGTGTGTTACTGAGCTTTGTGACACCTTCCTCAAACCAGCGCATGACATGGGAGAATGCCCGATATTGAGGGATCTGATGCCGAGTATCACAATTTACGGTGTCTACTGTGCTGAGCTGATGTTCTTTTGAGTCTCCTTGTGCGGAGGAGGTCCCTGAGGAGGCTGAGAGCTCGACCACGGGTGTGGTCAAAGTCACGAAAGGTGACTTTTCTGAGGCTCAGATAATCAAGCGACTTAGGGAGTTAGCTCCGGGGGACTTTCAGTGGGAGATTATTTGCCATGAGGACAACAGCTATAAGGTTGAGTTTCCGAGTGCCGAGGACTTGGAGCGGCTTCTCAGTTTTGGGATGTGCAGAGTTCCTGGAACTGAGTGTATTCTTGAGTTTCTTGAGTGGAAGAAAGTGGAGCCGCAGGGAAAACCACTCACTCGGGATTGGTTGAGGTTCTCGGGAGTCCCATCAAAACTGGTTCGGGATGTTCGGGTTGCCGCAAGTTTGGGGATTCTGGTTGGCAGACCTAAGAGAGTTGATATGCCCTTCACAAGGGACAATGGGGTGGCTAGGGTGTTGGTAAGTGTGTTGTATATCAAGTTCGTTCCTGATGTCGTCAAGTGGACGCATAAGGGCCTCGTTTATAACATAGATATTGAGTTTGAGGATTCTGAGTAGTTCGCTCAGGCTTTGGCGGGGATGGATGTGGACAGGCATGATAAGAATGATGACTCAGGTAACTCGGAGGAACGACAGGGGGATGATGGGCATGAGTTGCCCAGTGGCCTGGTAGCTGACCCTCAGACGCCCGAAAATGGGGCGGCTCCTTCTACGATAGTCCCTATGAGTACCTTGAGATTCGGATCGTTTCAGGCGGTTTTAGCGCCACCCAGGCTGTGGAGCGACAGGGTTGATTCTGAGGAAGTGTTTGAGCACACGTTGCCTTCACTGGACTTTGTCGAGGCTCTGGGCTCTCCGGTTGGGAGGGACGGTCTTCAGCAGGTGACCTCTCCCACTGCTGCTGGCGCGCTGCTTGGGGGGGTCTCCGTTTGGTCTAACCACTGGGGTGGCGGTGTCGCCCTGTGTTGGAGGGTCAGCTCTGGGAGGAGGGCTCGGGCAGGAGGCCTTGGCTCTCCCCCCTCTACGTTGGATCGGATGGCAGGACCTGGAGAGTCCCGTCCGACTGCCGGGTTGGATGGGGCGCGGGGGCAGGCGGCCCCCGCCCTCTCTCCTCTGCGTAGGTCACCTGGTGGGGAGTCTGGGCAGGCGGCCTAGACTCCTTTGGCCCCATGCTCGCCGACTGTCGGCGCCTGGTCTTCGTCTGCTATTTCTGGGCCGGCCGTTGGAGGTGGGGCAGGAGGCCCTACCCCCAATGGGGCAACCAGAGAGGCGATCATCGCTTTTGGTGGCATTCCGGATCCTGTTTCTGAGGGCCGACGAATGAGCTGTCGCCTTCAGGACAAGGGGGATGTTGATGATATTCAGCTGAGGTGCGCCATGCGGGTGGCCAAGCTTCGTGACATGGAGGCCACTACGGGTATGTCAGTCAATATTTCTAATTCTATTTTGCATTTTAATAATGATGAGATCATCCACAATGCAAATGAGTTAGGAGTTCACTACAGGAATCAGCTACTTTGCCATCAGCCACGGCGGACGACAAAGGCATAGATGGCGGATGGCAAAGACCTTTGCCGTCTGCTGCGGACGGCAAAAGGGGACGGCAAAGTAGGGGACGGCTAAGAGCTACGTTGCCGTCTGCTTTGGGCAGCTGACGGCAAAAGGGCCTTTGCCATCAGCAGCGGACGACAAAGAAGGCAGACGGCAATAAATGCGCTGTTACTCCGTTAGGTGGTTAATGGCAGGCCTTTGCCGTCCGCTGCGGACGGCAAAGCCTTTACCGTCAGCCATTGTAGGCAAACTGACCAAATTGTTCAGCCTCCCAGGAAGCACAGTTGCCTGCCATGTGGCCTCTTTGCCGTCCGCTGCTGATGGCAAAGATCCCTTTGCCGTCGATGGCAGACGGCAAAGAGCCTGCATATTGTCTCTTTTTTCTATTTTTTTTAATCCAACAATTTTCACAGCAAATATATATGACATATATAAATATATTTCCATATCACATATCCAGCACATAAGTTTCATATCACATATCACATTTGTTTCATCCATATACATTCTTCATACATAAGCAAGTTCCATCCATACACATTGTTCCATCCATATACATATTACAATGCAAAGTTTCATCAAGATAGCAAGTTCCATCATAGCAAGCTAGATACAATGCTGAGTTTCATCAAAGGAAAAGCAAGCACTCCATCATAGCAAGCTAGCTTCCATGAAGTGAATGAAATCTGCAAAATGGTAAATAAGAAAGTTAGAAATAGGTGACTAGAACAAGAAGAAGACTAGAACAAGAAGTATATGTCATTTATGAGCTAACTTAGGTGAAATGGATCATATATGAGCTAACTAAGTTGAAATAGGTTGTTTATGAGCTAACTTAGTTGAAATGGGTCGTTTATGAGCTAACTAAGGTGAAGGGCATCGTTTTTGAGCTAAGTAAGGTGAAATGGATCGTTTTTGAGCTAACTTAGGTGAAATGGATCATTTATGAGCTTTTATGAGCTAACTTAGTTGAAACGGGTCGTTTATGAGCTAACTAAGGTGAAATGCCACGTTTTTGAGCTAAGTAAGGTGAAATGGATCGTTTTTGAGCTAACTTAGGTGAAATGGATCATTTATGAGCTTTTATGAGCTAACTTAGTTGAAATGGGTCGTTTTTGAGCTAACGAAGGTGAAATGCCACGTTTTTGAGCTAACTAAGGTGAAATGGATCGTTTTTTAGCTAACTTAGATGAAATGGATCGTTTATGAGCTTTTATGAGCTAACTTAGTTGAAATTGGTCGTTTATGACCTAACTAAGGTGAAATGCCACGTTTTTAGCTAACTAAGGTGAAATGGATCATTTTTGAGCTAACTTAGGTGAAATGGATTATTTATGATCTTTTATGAGCTAACTTAGTTGAAATGGGTCGTTTATGACCTAACTAAGGTGAAATGCCACGTTTTTGAGCTAACTAAGGTGAAATGGATCGTTTTTTAGCTAACTTAGGTGAAATGGATCATTTAAGAGCTAATTTAGGTGAAATGGATCGTTTTTAGCTAACTTAGGTGAAATGGATCGTTTAGGAGCAAATCTAGGTGAAATGGGTCATTTTGGAGCTAACCTAGGTGAAATGGGTCATTTTGGAGCTAACCTAGGTGAAATGGGTCATTTTAAAGCTAACGTAGGTAAAATGAATCATTTAGGATCTAATCTACGTACATTTTAGAGCTAACTTGGATAAATTGGATCACTTGTAAGCTAACTAAGGTAAAATGAGTCATTTTAGAGCTAACTTAGGTAAAATGGATCGTTTATGAGCTAACTAAGCTAATTATGCAATTTTTTACATAAGTAACCTAAGTACATATCGTTTTAGAGCTAACTTAGGTAGAATGGATGGTTTATGAGGTCAGTAAGCATATTAAGTCATTTTGGAGGAAAAGAAGCTAACTCTAGGTCATTATGGTAAGCATATTGGAGGAAATAAAGCTAAGTCTAGGTCTTTATGCATTTGTTAAGCAAAACACTAGAGAAACTTACCGTGATCAGGGAGGTGTACGAGCGGGCTGGCTCGCGCTGGTAGCTGGAGAAGGATCGTGCGATGCGTTTCTGGAGTTAAGCTGCACCAAAGATCATTTCCAATGTCTCGTTAGCATTATGACACTCAAATGTTAAGACTAGCAAGTAATGTCCATTCTAATTAAACTCACCGTGCTCCCAGGAGCAATCACTGGCATCGGCGGTGTGGTCTGACCGGACTTCTCGCACACACACTGCACATTTGGTTTTCACAACAGAGTCATACTAGTTAGTAATGAGACTCAAATGTTAAGACTAGCAAGTAATATGCAGAAGAAACTTACCACAAGGAGCTCGTACATGGCCCTTGCCTGCATGTCATTCCGTGCCCTCTCCTCCTCCAACATCTTTGTCGTCCTCTCCTCCAACTCCCGCTGCCTCTCCGCCGCCTCCGCCAGAAGTTTCTCCGTTCTATCTCTCTCACTATATATAGCAGCCTGCAACACCACTCACATGACCATTTGTAATCATTAATGGAAGCGCACACAATGTACTGGAGAAAGATAGCTGAGTACTTATAACTAACCTTGAAGGCGAGTTGGACTGGCCGTTCACGAGGCCTTATCTCAGGAGCGGAGCTCGACTGGCGCGCCTTGATCTCCGGGAGAGTGCTAGGACAACGGATAAGTCCATCTCCCATGGCTATGGAGCCATGGGACCTCCCGCCACCAGATATCATCAGCAGCTCTGTATCAATGGGACCCTGGCTCGGGTTAAAGTCCTCCCCTTTCCTCGCCTTCCCCTTCTCTATATTGCACGAGCTTGTCGTGGGCGGAGATGTTGGTGAAGTTCTTTGGATCATCGAGGTCAGACGCAGAGAATGCCTTGACTTTCTTGTAAGAGCCAGTGTGGGCCATGGCATACAGGTCGTACACCTCTGGCACCTTATCCGCCTTATTGTAGCGTGCCTGAAAGAGAGAAACAAAGTAAATTAGTAATTAAAGGGCTAAAGCTAGCATGATGAATGAATTGCATGAATCATGAAGCAAACCACATACCCAGTTCCGCCCGTACTGAAATAAGTTGGAGCTGCCTTGGTGGTGTGGCACACCTTCCATTTGGGCACGTTTGTCCTTGGCCTTGTTGTTGGTGGCCCGCCATTGTTTTGAGCACCACGCATTGACCAACACCTCCCAACAATCCATCCGATCCGCACACCATCTCGGAGGGGCCTAAGTTAGCAAATAGAAACTTGAGCGCTACGGTTATGAATTACTAAATGAAGGAAGTAAGTACAAGGCCTTAAGAATTACCTTCATGTACTGCTCCTTACTCAAGAACTTATCGCGGCACTCCTGCTTGGGCTTCTTGATACCACGCCCGGCGTAGTAGTCTCGAACAGCTTGCACCCGAACCTCATGCCGTAAGTTCTGAAGTAGGCGCTTGCACTCCTTGTTGATAACATCTGCCGCCTCCTCCTCGTATCCCTCCTCACACCTGTAGAATGTCTGCAATCAAATGAGACAATATTGATTAGTACAATTAATAACTAGCTAGTTCAAGATTTTTAATTGTGTAAAGGAGAAATTACCCAGAACTTTCTGATCACCACGTCTGCCCTCGTCTTGCACAAGACACCGTCGATAATCTCACCCGGCGGGGCCGGGGTAGACAAGTAGTGCTCCCAACTCAATCCAACCTCTGGAAGCCGACCCTCACCAGGCAACGTGACAAACCCCGGGAAGTTTTGCCGAATCAGAACTCCAAGGACGGAGTTGGGCCGACGGACACTTTCATGGTGGTCCCAACCCCTGCAGCATGACAAGGCCAACGCATTAGTTATTTGAAGAAACGTTAATGCAGAAGGTACAAAAAGATTAAATGCACTTACCTCTCCCCATCAGGGAAAATCAACCACCTCTGCTCGCGGGTCGCCGGCACGGATGGAAGCCGTGTAGCACCATGTTGGTAGACATTGCCCCCCTCCTCCTCAATATCAGTCGGCTCCCCGTCATCATCAGCATGGCCACTCGGCTCCCCGCCATCATCAGCATGGCCACTCGGTTCCTCAGGCTGACCCGACCAGGTACCCCATCCAGACGTGTGCTCCTCCGGGGTCTCGTGGGCCCAACTCTCATGGGCCGAAGGCCCGTCGACCGGAGGCTCGTGGGCCGAAGGCCCGTCGACCCGAGGCTCGTGGGCCAAAGACCCGTGGACCGGAGGCTCGTGGACCGGAGTCCGTGTAGCCTCCTCCTCGGACGAGTCCACCCTAGCAGTCACATGCTCGGGTGAAACAGCTGGGGGTGGAGGCGAGGAAGGCGCCGTAAGAGTCACCCTACCTCCTCTCCTGCGACCACATGCTCCACCTCCTCTCTTCTTCTTACCTCGTCCCCTGCTGGGCACCGCAGTCGACGAAGAAGGGCCTGGTGGTGTCGACATACTGTCCAACAACGCTCGGCGGAGAGGTGCGTGTGCAATGGAAGACCTCACAACACACGCCAACAAAGAAGGGGCCTCGGCGCGCTCCCGACCAGCGCCCACCATCTTTCAACACCTGCCATGACAAAGAATGAACGAAATTAGTACAACATAAAAAAAGTACCGACATGAATAATAATATGTATATCACTTAAGTTATCATCATCAAGTATAACATAAAAAAATTGAATACCCGACACTACTAATAATCTCAATCAGTATCATCAATAAATGCATAATCATCATCATCACTATAATCAATGATGGGCTCACTATAATCATCATCATCACTATCATCACTATAATCATCATCATCATCACCAGACACACAACAATTATATATATAATTCACCATGTATATATTCATCAGTTGATCTACTTTGTCAATTTTATTACGTCCATGCAACCTACACTCTAATAGGAAATGATAGGTCCTAATCCCACCCGAGTATGTGTAGATTGGGTTCATTTTCCCATGCTATGCTCCGGATCCGACGCAAAATTTCGGCAACACCTCCCCGCTGTTCTCCTGATACACGTCTCTGCAATAAACAGAGAGGATGTGTACCCGGAGAACAACAGGGGAGGCACTGACGAAATTTATGCGTCGGATCCGAAGCAAAGCATATGTGTCGGATCGGGTGCTGTTTCGGGGTCGGGGGTTCGGGGTGTCATGTCG
>NC_041389.1:65591924-65592500 GCF_002162155.2 Triticum dicoccoides
GGGGTCGGGGTCTAGGGGTCGGGGTGTCATGTCGGGGTGCCGGGTCGGGGTCGGGGTGCCGTGTCGGGTCGGGGTGCCGTGTCGGGTCGGGTTTTTTTCCTCTTTTTTCCTTTTCTTCTTCTTCCTATTCTTCCTTTTCTTCCTTTTCTTCCTTTTTTCCTTATTCTTCTTCTTCTTCCTCCTCCTTTCCTTTTTCCTCTTCTTCTTCTCCTCCTCTCCTCTTTTTTCTTCTTCTTCTTCCTCTTCTTCTTTGTTCTTCTCCTCCTCCTCTTCTTCTTCTTCCTTTCCTTTTTCCTCTTCTTCTTCTCCTCCTCTCCTCTTTTTCTCTTCTTCTTCTTCTTTCCTCAAACTAAACTAAACCTAAAACTAAACCTAAAACTAAAACTAAAACTAAATCTAAATCTAAACTAAACATAAACCTAAAACTAATAAAACAGAAAAAAACAGAAAAAACTAAATCTAAACCTAAAACTAAACTAAAACTAAACCTAAAACTAAAACTAAAACTAAATCTAAACTAAAACTAAAAAGGAAAATAACAGAAAAAAACAGAAAAAAGGAGGGGGGCTCACCTGG
>NC_041389.1:65593118-65618348 GCF_002162155.2 Triticum dicoccoides
CGGCGGAGAGTGGTGGGGGTGGCGGAGAGTGGTGGGGCGACGGGGCAACGGAGAGTGGTGGGGGCGGCAGCGCGCGTATGAAGAGGGAGAGAAACAGAGAGAGAGGGGCGGGGTGGGGCGCGGCCGCCGTTAGATAAGTTAAATCTTTGCCGTCGGCCCCCCTTTGTCGTTCGCTTTTTTGCTCTTTGCCGTCCTCTAGCGGACGGCAAAGAGGGGAGGCGTTAAGTTTTTTTAAGCAGCTCGTCAGTGGGGCACCCTCCCTCTTTGCCGTCTGCTAGCCAGCTTTGCCGTCCTCTAGCAGACGGCAAAGAACTGGCTGATGGCAAATATGATCTTTGCCATCAGCCAGTTCTTTGCCGTCTGTTTTTTGGAAACAGACAGCAAAGACCTCCTTTGCCGTCCGCTAGCAGACGGCAAAGAAAGGGCTGATAGCAAATCCTCTGATTCCAGTAGTGGTTTCACTAGGTAGTAATGATAGTGAAACTTCAAAATTTGTTAATGACATTCTCGACCTAGAAGCGGATCTTGCCTTAGAATTGATCCGTAACATAGCTGCGGTTAAACCCATGAACGATTCGGATATTGATGCTTTGGGAGTCAGGGTACTCGATTCGTTGTGTGCGGATCTTGCCCATCCACTCACTGAGATTGAGGAGGATGATGGCTTGTTACCCCTGGAGACGAGTGCTCCGGTAGAGGAGCTGGAGGTTAGAGCTGCGGAGCTCGGTTGTGAGGACCGGGTGGAGGAGGAGAACAAGCCTAAGCGAAAGTGGAGGCGTACGATTTATCCAACATCTGCGGTGCGTCGTAGTGCTAGGGTACGTACAGCCAAAAAATTCCATGATGAACTATGAGAGGCATCTTCTGGAATAGCAGAGGTCTGTTGGACTTGGCTAAACATAGGTTTCTTGCGGATGCTTCCATTGAGCATAAGTTGGATTTTATTGGCCTCTCCGAGACAGGAAGGGACAATTTCTCTCCTTAGTTCCTAAATACTTTGTCCGGCGGTGTCGATTTTGATTGGCATTGCCTTCCGCCAAGGGGTAGATCAGGGGGGATCCTTCTTGGGGTCAAGTGTGAGATGCTGGAAGTCCGAACTGTAGTGATGGGTGACTTTGCTGTAAAATTTCGGGTAAGATCCAAAGTCGATGGCTTTAATTGGGCACTGGTTGCGGTGTATGGGGCCGCACAGCCAGAATTAAAACCAGACTTTTTGACGGATCTTGTCAGGATTTGCGGATCTGAACAACTCCCAATTTTGGTTGGAGGAGATTTCAACATTATTAGGAGGAGAGATGAAAAGAACAATTTCGACGCCAGGTGGTCGTTTATGTTTAACACCATCATAGAAAGCTTGGATCTCAGAGAGATAGAGCTTTCAGGTCGAAAATTCACGTGGGCTAATACTTTGCAAAACCCAACGTATGAGAAGCTAGATAGAGTCCTAGCAAGCGTTGAGTGGGAACAGAAATTCCCCTTGGTTACAGTCCAAGCATTATCTCGCGGTATTTCAGACCACACACCTCTGCTAGTGGATTCTGGGGAGGCAACGCATGTGGGTAACAAAAATACTTTCTCTTTTGAACTTGCGTGGTTTGAAAGAGAAGGGTTCCTGGATCTGATAGCCAGAGAATGGGCGAAAGATGCAGGAGGAAGATCTCCTATTGAGAGATGGCAGAATAAGATTAGGAACTTGAGAAGTTTCTTGCGTGGTTGGGCTAAACATCTTAGTGGGATTTATAAGATTGAAAAGGAGACTCCTTACTCTTATTCAGTCCTTAGATGTGAAAGCCGAGTCCACAATTCTGCAGTCCGCAGAGCTTCATGCTAAAGTGGATGCGGATATGAGATTGAAAGAGCTGTTGAGAGAAGAGGAGTTGAAATGGGCATTGCGAGCTAAGGTTTGTAAAGTAGTCCAAGGGGACGCCAATACTGAATTCTTCCATATGATCGCCAATGGCAAGCACAGAAAGAAAAGAATCTTTCAGCTTGAGCAAGACGAGCGTATGATCATAGGACAAGAGAACCTAAAGCTTTACATTACCAATTATTACAAGCAGCTTTTTGGGCCTCCAGAGGATAACTTTGTGTCCCTGGATGAGTCGAGAATTGAGGATGTTCCTCAGTTGGTTGCCGATGAGAATGAGGTATTGACTGCGCTGTTCTCGGAGAAAGAGGTGTTTGACGCGATTGCACAGATGAAAAAAATAAAGCTCCGGGGCCGGATGGATTTCCTGCTGAGTTTTATAAGAGATGTTGGCATATTATTAAAGGGGATCTGTTACCGATGTTCAATGATCTGTTCTCCGGTCAGCTTCAGCTGTTTCATTTGAATTTTGGAACAATTACATTACTCCCGAAGAAAATAGAGGCTGTGAGAATTGAGCAGTTCCGGCCTATCTGTCTTCTTAATGTCAGTTTCAAATTTTTTACCAAGGTTGGGACTAATAGACTCACACAGATTGCGTATTCTGTGGTGCAGCCGACCCAAACTGCTTTCATGCCAGACAGAAACATCCTAGAAGGGGTTGTATTCTTGCATGAGACCCTCCATGAACTCCACACGAAAAAACTAGATGGGGTCGTTTTCAAAGTGGATTTCGAAAAGGCGTACGATAAAGTTAAGTGGCCGTTTCTACAACAGGCTTTGCGCATGAAAGGTTTCGACCCAGCTTGGAGAAAGCAGGTTGAATCTTTTACGCAAAAAGGGAGTGTTGGAATCAAAGTGAATGATGACATAGGTCACTATTTCCAGACACATAAAGGCCTGAGACAAGGAGATCCGATGTCACCTATTCTGTTCAACATCGTAGCTAACATGTTGACCATTCTAATAGGTAGGGCAAAGGATGCTGGCCAAGTAGGTAGCCTTGTACCTCATCTAGTTGATGGAGGGGTGTCTATCCTACAGTACGCTGATGACACTATACTTTTCATGGAGCATGACTTGGCAAAAGCGCGAAACATGAAGCTGGTGTTATGCTTATTCGAACAATTGACGGGCTTAAAGATTAACTTTCACAAGAGTGAATTGTTCTGCTTTGGAAGAGCCAAAGAAGAACAAGAGGCTTATAAGCAATTGTTCGGGTGTGAAATTGGGAGTTTACCTTTTAAGTATTTAGGTATACCAGTTCACCATCGTAAGCTAACAAATAGAGAGTGGAAGTGTGTTGAGGATCGATTCGAGAAGAAACTAAGCTGTTGGAAGGGCAAGCTGATGTCCTATGGGGGCCGGCTAATTCTTATTAATTCGGTCCTCACGAGCATGCCTATGTTTCTTTTGTCGTTTTTTGAGATACCAGTTGGAGTTAGGAAACGACTGGATTTCTATCGATCCCGTTTCTTTTGGCAGAGTGATGATTCCAAAAGGAAATATTGACTCACTAAATGGGATATTATTTGCCGACCAAAAGACTAAGGGGGTCTTGGGATCGAAAATCTTGAGGTGAAAAACAGATGTCTTCTCAGCAAGTGGCTGTACAAGTTATTTGTAGAGTCGGACGCCTCGTGGGCGCAGATTCTGCGCAACAAGTACCTTCACTCCAAAACTTTGTCACAGGTGACAGTGAGGCCGGCGGACTCACCTTTTTGGAAAGGGCTGATGAGAGTTAAATCGGTCTTTTTCAACAAAACAAAGTTTATTATCGGAGACGGTAGCAATACCAGATTCTGGGAGGATACATGGCTAGGGGAAACTCCTCTCGCGCTACAGTATCCGTCTCTTTATAACATCGTGCAACGGAGAGACACTCTGGTTGCAACCATTCTCAGGACCGCTCCCCTTAATATCCAATTTAGGAGAACACTTGCCGGAGCGCGTTGGGAAGCCTGGCTACATCTGGTTAGAAGACTGATGGATGTGCAGCTTGCTCAACGGCCGGATTCGTTGAGCTGGAAATTAACCAGGAATGGAGAGTTCACGGTTAAATCGATGTACTTAGATGCCATCAATTCTAGCTCTATTCCCTTCTCCAAGCATGTTTGGAATGTCAAGGTCCCTCTGAGAGTTAAAGTGTTTATGTGGTTTGTTCATAAAAAAGTTATTTTAACCAAGGATAATTTGACAAAGCGCAATTAGACCGGCTCTAAGAGATGTAGTTTTTGTGATCAAAACGAGACTATCAAACACCTCTTCCTCGATTGTCCTATGGCGAAGGTTCTTTGGCGGACTGTTCACATTGCTTTTAATATTACTCCACCGAATAATATCAACACGTTATTTGGGACATGGCTGGATGGGATAGAGGCCCAAATGGCTAAACACATTCGTGTAGGAGTATGTGCCTTACTCTGGGCAGTCTGGAACTGTAGGAATGATTTGGTTTTTAACAGAACAACAAATACTCATTTTTTGCAGGTCATCTTCCGAGTTACTACGTTGATCCGTATGTGGTCGTTACTCACTCAGACGGAGGCCAGGGAGCATTTGGTTACTGGATCTGCCTGATGGGAGATGGTAGCTCAGGCTATTTTCAGCCGGTTTGGATGGCGGTCATGTAATAGGATAGGCAATTAGTTTTCCTATCTTTATTTTGCATGCCGGCTGTGGCTTTTACTCTGCTGCTCTTTGTGAGCCGTTTGGGGACTATTGTGTAACGGAGTTACAGATCTTTGTTGGACCTACTTTATTTTAATAAATGTGGTCGTATGCATCTTTCTGATGCAGAGGCCGGGGCTGCGCCCCTTTTTCAAAAAAAATTTTGCCCTATAGTTCAGATTTTCTCAAATCCTTTTCTAAAGAAAGAAATTCGAAATAAACAGAAATAACCAGAAAGCGGGAGGCTTACGTTTTCAGCATCAACTAATTAATTAACCAAGCTAACACTAGCTAGTGGTCGACTAATTCTATAGAATTCATCGGTGGTGCGTGGTTAGAGCATCTCCAGCTGTGCCCCCAACCGGCCCTTCCCAGGCGTTTTTGCCGCGCTGGCGTCGAAAAAACGGCCCAGACGCCTCCCCAGAAGCCCGTTTTTCGCCGGCTCGGGCCGAATTTGGTGCCGGCGGACCCAGGCAGAACCCGGCGCCCTGGGGGGCGCATGGGGTGCCGGCACAAGCGAAAAGGCACGCGTGGGTCCGCTCTGTCGGCGAGATGAGCGCCCCTTCCCGCCGTTTCTCCCCGCTTTTCCCCCAGTTCCCTCCCATTTTCTCCTATCCTCCCGCCATTCTCTCTCCCGCTCGCCTCCCAGCCGGCCGCCATGCCATCGAAGAAGTACATCGTCCCCCGCGCCGCGACGACCGCGACCACCTCCGTTGCCCAGCCAAAGCCGAGGAAGCCAAGGGCGCCGCTGTCAAAGCTGCAGGGCATGTCAAACGCTGATTGGAGGATAGAAGTACAGCGAAGGGAGGCCGTCACCGTCGACCGGCGGAACAGGGCCCTCGCCAAGAAGGCCCGCGACAACGCGGCGCGCGCGGCCGCCGCCGCCGCCGCTTCCGCGGACCAAGCCGAGGCCGAGGCGGCGCGCTTGGGGATGATGAATCCCCCGGCAACCTCGCACAGTACGCGCCATGGGGCCATCGAGGTGTCGGGTCACCGATGCCGCAGCCATGGGGATCGCCGGGCTACGCCGACGGGGACATGCACGGTGGGTTCAACCCAAATGTCACATTCCCCCATGGACACCCGGCCCAGCGCACGCCCTCGCCTGCCTTCACCGGCGTGCAGTACCCTCCATACAACTACTCCCCGCCCGCGTACGCGTCCTCCCCGACGCCTCCTCTCCTCCTTTGCGCACTGCCCTTCTCGCACCTCGGCGACGTCGATGAGACCGAAGCCGACATGGACGACATCATCGCGGAGGGATCGGCCGCGGCCGCCGCGTCTCCCGGGTTCACCGCGGATGAGGCGGTGGATCTCAGTGGCGGCATGGACGGCGAGCTCGGCTACGTCTACGGCGACGAGGAGTAGGAGGAGCAGGAGGAAGAGGACGAGGAGGAGGACGAGCCGGCAAGGAGGCGCAAGAAGAAGAAACGGACGGCCAGGTCAGCCGACCCGCGCATCAAGTGGGCGTCCAAGGAGGAGGAATGCCTCGCCGAGGCATGGAAAGTCGTCTGTCTTGACCCAACCACCGGCGCGAACCAGAGCATCGACACGTACTGAGCGCGCATCAAGGCCGAGTTCGACGAGCGCAAGCTCGTCGACCCCTACTTCAAAGGCGTCTACATGCAGCGCGGGGCGAAGGCGAAGGCGAACCATTAGGGGCACATCCAGGGGGCATGCAAAAAATAGCATGATGTCGTCGAGGAGGTGGCCGCTCGCCCGGAGAGCGGCGCCAGCATTGAGGATCAGGTATGCCACTCCGGCCTCCCATTTATCTTTGTCGTGTGCGCGCCCGCCAACTGTTTGTTTGTCCCCATGCAGTTGCTGCGCATGTTCGGCCTGTATAGGCAGAGCAACAACGACGCTGAGTTCAAGTACCTCCACGTCTACAAGCGCATTGACAAGTGCGACAAGTGGACAGAAGTCTGGTGCAACCTCGAGAAGGCCAAGGAGACATACAAACCGGATGCGCCGGCTCCGGACGCGTCAGAAGGGCGTCCCGACGACAACAAGGGCGCCAAGAAGGGGAAGCAGGCCGACGCGGCCACCGCTCGCGTCCAGGAATCCATCCAGCACTGCCTCGCTGACGCATAGGCCCGGGCCGTCCTTCGTGTGGAGAAGACCGAGGCGCGGTGGTCGGCGTTGATGTTGACAAGCGCCGTCAAGCTCGACCTACTCCGGACCAATGTCGCCGCGAAGAAGAGAAACACCGACCTGGCTTTCCTGCTAGGCGGGGCGTACATGCTCCAGAGCACCGACGAGGCGGTCAAGGCGTGGTACAGGGCGCATGTCGGCCCCATCCTGGACCAGCTTCCCTCGACGACGATGCCCACGACGATGCTGCGCACGCCCACGCCGTCTCCGACGCTGCCCACGCCCACGCACACGCCGCCGCCGCCGCCAAGTCCGATCGACGATGCCGCCGAGACTGCCCGCAGCGCCGAGGACCCGTCAAGCCCGCGCACACCAACATTGCCGACGCCGGAGGCCGACCTCGTCGTCTGATGCACGCTTCCGTTCTGTTTTTTTGTACGCCGAACTTTTCATCGATCGCCGATCGACGCTTAATCGCTGGATTGTGGCGTTTGTTTTTGGGCGCGGGAAGAACTACGTTTGAATTTGCCAAGGCTTGGGCCGGGCGCCTGGGGGCGTGGCTGGGTGCTAGACCGCCCCCAGGGGCCGAAATAGCGCCGGCTCGCCCCCAGGATGCAGTTTTTTGGCGCCCTGGGGGGCCGAACGGCTGGAGATGCTCTTAGCTAGTCTCAACGTAAAGCTGCCCTTTGAGATGAAATTAACAAGCTACGGCCGTGCGAGCCATGCAGCAGTCGCCATCATAGCTGGTGCACTGCAGTGTGGATGAATGATATCTTCAGAAGAAAGGCACCGTTATATATGTGGTGCCCGGTTTCTTTTCTTCTTAAGACCTTGTATAATGGGAGGTGTTTAGGGGAGGTGCTTAAAGAAATAAACCAGGCTTTTTTTAAGCCCCGATGCTTATTTGTACAGGATAGACGCTTAACTAAGCGTCTCTCCTATAGAAATAGACACCGGTGTTTTAGAAAAATCCGGTTTATTTTTTTTAAGCATCTCTCTAAACACCTTCCATTGTACAAGGCCTAACAGTACCCTGCCTATTTCGTAACCAAACCAGAAGCGGTAGCTGCTAGGTACTCCAACAATGGGTAATTAATCAAGTCGCCATTTGTTTTTGGCTTGTCAGAGTGGATGCAATCATGCAACCAGCTGCCACCCACAAGGACTACGTCGACCGGTCGACGTCCACATCGATCTCGTCAGGCAATGTCCTGGGAAACCTCGCATGCATCTTCTGTGAGAAAAATCAACCAGGCGATGAGCAATCTGAAATCACAACATTTCTCTCCAGCCTCCATTGCCTTGAGGAGCACAGCTCAACGAGGTACAGCGTCCGCCGGATGAAGGGCGACCAGCAAGCACGTACACAAGGCCAGGACTCGCACTGCGGCATCAAATTGGGCAGAGTACTGTGTAAGTGTCAGATTGGGCATGCCACAACATACTGGAGCATGTCAAGTATCAGACTAAGCAGACCAAATGTTTCAAATTGAGTATGACACGCAAGTTTCATATTCCCTCTGTTCGGAATTACTTGTCGCAGAAATGGATGTATCTAGACGTATTTTAGTTGTAGATACATCCATTTTCGAGACAAGTAATTTCAAATAGAGGGAGTACTTATTTATGAGCAAATGTTGAACTGGGATTGTAAATTGATTTGTCGGTATATTTACTTGAATGTGATGACTAAATGAGTGTTCCGGTAAAGTACTTGTGCACCTGCAGAATTGAACACTCACATGAATCCTCCAGATTGTGCATATTTACTTGAATGTTCCACTTAAGTGGCAACCTTTGCATGTGCATAATTCTAAAATGTACTGAATGGCAGCTGTTGAAGAGAACTACTGCCTAGTACTGAGCTGACCTTGAAAGAAAATGGCAAAATAGATCTATTTGTGAGCATGTTATTGCAAGATCAACTTAACTAAATTGAACTATGGCTCATAACTGAATACTTGAGCTGAAATCAACAATACAAAGTGGCAAATTATTCCAGTTGCTTGTTTCTTCAGACTCTCATTGAAATTAGGCATGAGATTTCACTAAAATGCCCAATCCCAAGATCGATACATATTTGAAAGTTAAGGTTCCCTTGTGTATCATAATTTTCATGTGATTTGTCCACAAGCAAGTGATCCTCATCAAAAATAATTTACTAAAGCGACGTTGGGTAGGAAGTGCACGATGTTGTTTTTGTGATCATAACGAAAGAATGCAACATCTATTTATAGATTGCCCTCTCGCGAAATTACTTTGGCGAACGATTCATATAGCCTTTAACATCATTCATCCAGTTAGCATTGAAGCGTTATTTGGGACGTGGCTAGCTGGAGTTGATCATATTACTGCGTCTCGTATTCGGATTGAAATATGTGCGCTTATTTGGGCTATATGAAACTATAGGAATGATATGATATTTAACAAACAACATACTTTAACTTTTTACAGGTCATCTTCAGAGCTACGACATGGATCCGTGCGTGGTCCTACTCACTCCTATGGACTCTAGGGAGCCTTTGGTTACTGGGTGCAACCAGTAGAAAATGGTAGCTCGGACTATATTCAGCCGGTTTGGATAGCGGTCTCATAATAGGATAGTCGTCTAGTGTTCCAGTCCTACTATCCTGCCGGTTGTGGCAATGAGTTTTTCCTTTTATTTTTGCTTCGTTTGCGAGCTGTAATGGAGCTTCATACGAGCCTAATCAAAAAGCCACAACCAGCTGGCAAATAAAATAGGAGCACTACATGCCTATCCTATTACATGACCGCCATCCAAACCGGTTGAAAATAACCCGAGCTACCATCTCCTATCGGGTAGACGCAGTAGCCAAACGCCCCCTGGCCTCCGTCGAAGTGAGTAGCGACCACATACGGATCAATGCTGTGACCCTAAAGATAACCTGCAAAAAGTGAATGTTCGATGTTTTGTTAAAAGTCAAATCATTTCTGCAGTTTCAGACTGCCCAAAATAAGGCACAAACTCCAACATGAATGTGCCTCGCTATATCTGAGTCAACCCATCAAGCCATGTTCCAAATAACATATTGATGGAGGTAGGTGGAGTAATATTAAAAGAAATATGAATCGAACGACAAAGAATCTTAGCCAGCGGACAGTCTAGAAACAGGTGTCTGATAGTTTCGTTATGATCACAAAAACTACACATAGCAGAGCCCATCCAATTGCGTTTTGCCAGATTATCCTTTGTCAGAATGACTTGTTTATGCACGAACCACATAAACACTTTGATTCGCAAAGGTACCTTTACTTTCCAAACGTGCTTCGAGGAGGGAATGACACTAGAGTTTATGACATCCAGATACATGGATTTGACCGAAAACACATCGTCCTTAGTCAGTTTTCAATACAACTGATCTGGCTGCTGAGACAACTGGACATCCATCAACTTTCTTACAAGATGAAGCCAGGCCTCCCAACGATCGCCAACTAGCGTCCTCCAAAAACTAATATTGAGGGGCGTGGACTGTAAAACGTTTGCAAGATAAGCTTCTCGACGTTGAACAACGTTGTACAGAGTAGGATATTGAAGAGCAAGGGGCGTCTCCCCAAGCCACGTATCCTCCCAGAACCTCGTATTAGCTCCATTGCCGACTAAGAACCTTGCCCTGTTGAAAAAGAGGGGCTTGACTCTCATCAACCCTTTCCAAAATGGTGAGTCAGTCGGTCTCACAGTCACCTGTGCCAATGTTTTAGACTGAAGATACTTATTTCGCAGAATCTGAGTCCAAGTAGCCTCAGTCTCGGACGAAAGTTTAAATAGCCACTTGCTGAGGAGACATCTGTTCTTGACATCTAGATTTTCAATGCCTAGATCCCCTTGGTCCTTCGTCCTACAGATGATGTACCATTTTGCAAGCCTATACTTTCGTGATCATCATCATAATACAATTTGATGTCCTTCGTCCATAATTTAAAAAAATGTTACTCTTGCGAAGAAGTCATCACCATTATTTATCTTTCTTTGCGTAGGAACTGACTCGGTGATATTTTGCTGTTATTTTCCGAGCAACCAAGAGCATTTGAAGTTCCACATGGGCCACATGCCAACTTGCCTTTGTTGCCGGTGAAGACATGGAGGATGATACTCCAACCAGTACACTGACGGGTCGGAGGATGATGTTGAACTCGCAGCATCTTCCACGAAGAAAGCAAAATTGGCCAAGCAGGAGTACAAGAAGGCATGCAATGCAGGTGCTGCATTTGCTCTACCACGGTTCCGAGTCTGAAGGAAGTGACTAAGCTCATTCGGGAATGCAGAGTAATGGAAGGAACTGCCCGCCCTTTCACTCAGCCACCAGGCTTGCTCTGCCTCAGAACCCTCAGTACAAAGAGTTGTTTTGAAACAAAGGAAGGGAGGCTTGATTGGCTCACATGATGACACCGGCATGCGTGTGCATCTTTGTTCTGCAATTTGTTCTGCAAATGATTGTCACGTTAATCGAACTGGACAACTCGGCATGTGGCACCCTGAAATAACGATGCACCTACTGGCCACATGCTCCTTCAGTTCTTCACTGAACTTTGGAACCCGACACTTAACAAGTTCAATATGCCTCTAAATCTGAAGCATGTATCCTCAGCGGTTTCCCTACAAGACTAGTGGCAGATTCAACGCCCCTTAGTGCACGGGCCATATGGTTGAGCTACATAAAGTTTTGAAAAGAAAGGAAAAAATTATGGCTCCAAATATCTGACGAGTGGTGAACCTTTCAGTAGTAGATTATCTCAGATTCTTATGGATTGTAAATAAAAAGGGAAAATACAATGAACAACTTACTACACGTGCGGTACCAATTGTATAAGCTGATGGTATATATCTTGGTTTCTTTATTTCCAGAGAGATTGACTGAAATTCACGGCTTCAACTACATGGACTACTGATTCTGAACGATTCAGGGGACATCTCATGCACTGATGAATAAATCGATTTTGATTTCCTTTTAGTTTTAGTCTGTTAAAGATAAGCTAGGCCAGACAGAGATCTAATGGGCTGCAAGCGCTCAGAGATGATCGGTTCATGGATGCAGTCCAGTGGCTTTGCTATGGTGGGCTTGTGATGCATCGGGTGCTCGCATTGCATAATGAGAATCACAGCCTTACGATGCAAGTTCGTCCCTAAACCGCTTTCTCGCATTGAACTATAGAAGAATATGCATGGGCAATTGGGCATGGCAACGGAATTTAGAAGCTTTAGAGTGAGGACTAAGGTAGACGGTGAAGCGTATGTGACTGCCAACAAAATCAATATAGAAGATACCAATTTCTATGCCTGACTACATGCACAGTACACACGTGCGTGCATGGCTGCATGCGTCCAAATTCTGGGCCAGCCACATAAAGCTCCTAGAAAAAGTTGATGAAACGTATAAGGACGCGTCTAGCGGGCGGCTGGCTGCCCGCTAGCGCTCCTCGGCGGCCGGCTTTGTTGTCAGATATAGTACGCGTAATCATTCCTGTGACCGAAAAGATACTGCTAATTAATCACCTTATATGCGGTCTGTTCTCCATATGATGGATGTCTGCATGCTGCCACATTAATATTCCTCATGCTCGTCATTTGTGCTTTAATTTTTGATTTTCAAAATTATAAAAGACATATATTCTAAACCGTGTGTTGAAATTCAGATCCGCTTTCACCGTTGAAACCCTCGCGGCGTGCTCTTCAAAAGTAGATCCCGCATGGAGACGTTTTGACGAAGTAGTCTTTCTGCCAATTAAACATCAATATGTGTGCAACTAGACTAGATTGCCGCGCCAATTGAGCATATGTTTGTGCCAAATAGTCCTGCCAACTAAATATCAATGTGTGTGCAACTAGACTAAATTACAAGCCAACTGAGTATATGTGTGTGCAACTAGACTTTCTGCCAACTAAACATCAATGTGTGTGCAACTAGACTACATTACAAGCCAACTAAACATCAATGTGTATGCAACTAGACTACATTACAAGCCAACTAAACATCAATGTGTGTGCAACTAGACTACATTACAAGCCAACTAAACATCAATGTGTGTGCAACTAGACTACATTACAAGCCAACTAAACATCAATGTGTGTGTAACTAGACTACATTACAAGAGAAGGTTGCACATCGACTTTCGTCGAGGCAATAGACTAGTTGCACATCAAAGTTCTCGTGGTTGCTAGGTTGCAACCTCATACGAAGATGCAGCTTAAAACATTAGTTTTGGAAAAAAATGGCACGATGTAGTACTAAAGTTGCACAATACAGTACTAAAGTTGCACAATATATCATCAAAATTGGCATTAATTTTTTTTTGTTGAAACATATCCATATGGGATCTAGTTTCAAAGATCACGTCATGACGAACCCAACGGTGAAAACGAATCTGAATTCCGACACGTGGTTTGAAATATATGACTTTTTAAAAATTGAAGAACCGAAATAAATACCCGTGAATCTGCTTTGTTGTCCATCAAATATAATAAATCTGAATGCAATTAATGATTAATCACATGCATTAACCGCCAAAATCCTACGCATGCATGTCTGTGGCAGAGCCGACCGCTCGTTTTCTCTATTTGGTGTGCGTGCACTTTGTAGGTTTTAGGAACATATAATTGTAGCTTATACCAGATTCTTGTCACCTAATAGAGAGAGTTTCGCGCATTACTTGACGTAAGGGTTAAGAGCATTTCCAAGCTATATATATATATATATATCCCAACACCAGAGCTTCAATTGAGTGAAGACGCACACACATGTCCCTGTAGTAGCAGGCGAACAACAAATTGATCACTGAAATCCAGATAAAATAAACTTATGTGATAGCATAAAAGAGCAGACGAAGGAGCAAACCGAGCAAGTGATATTGCTACCCGAGCCTATGGAGCCTGCTCCAGTGGCTTCCCTACTCTAGGCCTAAGAGACGTCAGGAACAGTTGTCTTACTCCATTGGACAATCGGCCTTCATTTCTTGGTTGGCGAACTATTCAGAATCATTTATCCCCGGCTTCCGCTCATCCCCAGTTTCCTTCTTTCAGTTGACACAGTCCCGATCAACCAATTGTTAACAGAGTCTCGATCAACCGACGTGACTCGCCAATTACTTTTAGAGCCGTGTTCGGCAGCCCTCCGCTCCACGGCTCTGCTCTTGGAGCGGCCAGAGCGGAGCGGCGTGCAGTGCATTTTTCCGAAGTTGGAAAATTGACGCTCCGTCCGCTCCCGTATTATACGGAGATGGAGAGCTGCCGAACAAGGCCTAGGTGAGGTACGCACGTATGGTTCACGCTCATGTTCTTCCAAGCCGATCAATAAACGTCTACAACACGCACGTACACAAGTACGTAGTACTAAGTAGGCAGGCAGGTGGATGCTTTGTGGAGGCTAGCTACGAAGCAAACTACACAATGCAGGCTAGCGTGATCGATTAGCAGAAATCAGCGAAACACAAAAACTCGACGAGACGTGATATGTGATTTTTTTCTTTATTTATTATTCAACAAACGTCGAACAAGAACATACATCAAGCCACCACTCACACCTACAAAACTTGATAATATGGAGTGCTCTCACTTTCCATATCTAAAACCGATTCATCCACATAACGTATCTCGGAACTCACAGCCGATGCAGCAGACCTAAAGCGTACACCACATGCACACGTTTTAGACGCCGCCATCGTCATCGAACCGCTAACCCATCTTCAGGAGAGAGATCCGCATCATCCTTGCCAGTCCGTCCATCCGTTGACGCCACCACGGCGCCCAACGGCGCCACCGCCCCCGCGCTTGTCCATCCAGACGCGAAGATTCTGGAAGATCTGTCATGCGTAGCACCTGCCGACCAAGCATGACACAGCGTAGCACTTGTCGGTCATGCATGACTTGACATCTCCATCGAAAGCTCCGTGCAAGCGAAGTCGCTCCACCTCCTACCTCTATCTTCCAGCTCTGCTCCACAAACGATGCTCCCAATAGAGAAAATGGCACCGCAGTACCGTCATCGTCCGATCTGGAAGACCAGATCCTAGGGTTTCCCCCGGAGCAGCACAAGTGGGTCGACAGTAGTTACATGATGATGCCTTCATCAAGGCAACAAAGCAGAACACCGTCATCGCCTGCCATCGGCTCAGTTTTCATCGGCAAGTATGTCTTCCCGACTCGTAGCCGGAACTAGATGGCGGACCTAGAGATCTGACCATCCAACCTCAGGCCGACCACCTGATGGCCACCACTGCCAGCGGCACCGGCCAGATCATATATGACCGGAGACGCCGCCGACCAGTCAACCATGGCCACATCCCCTCCCGGTCTGCCATCCCACGAAGCCGTCGGAGCAGCGCCGAACTGCCGGGAAAGACGAAGACCGAAGGGCAATCTCGCGTCGTCGGTCCCTCCAGACCGCGGTGCTGCAGCCTAGATCCCCGTTGTCCCATCACCGGCGGCGCCCGGGCTTAGCCGACACACGTCTCTGGGGATGACGAGATGGAGGAGATGGGGAGGGGGCGCTGGGGTTGCCCCCCTGATCGCCCTGGAAGGTGCGACACGAGGGAGCCTGGGAGCGATCCTGTTGCGTGCGAGGGGGAGCCGCTCATACGCCTGACGTGATATGTGATAGCCACAGGAGCGTGTTATTCTTGTTCTTTCTTTTTATTCAATCTGACCTTGCTATGTTTTACAAGGGGATACAAAAGTATATACACTAATCATGGTTAATTCGAACATGGATTTTCGATCTGGTAAAAGAACGTCTCATGTAACCCCCTCGTGTCGCTCCCGCGAGCGACTGAGGGGTGGAACCCTAGCCGCCGGGGCTAGTCCGCCGCCTCCAGCACCCTCCCTCGCCGCCGTCGGTGTGCGCCACCGATCCGGTCGGCGTAGGCGGCGGTGTGAATTTCCCTTCTCCTCGTTCGATGTCGTGCGACGCGGGACGAGTGCGGGACGACGGCTTCGGCGACGGCGTCATGCGGATCCAAGGCACGGCGGCGCGTGGTGGCACGGGTGGAGATTGGCTGGGCGTGGCGTGCCGGTTGGCTGGACGTGGCTAGAAGATGAAGGTGGGGCTGGGTGTGGCCGGTGGCGGTGGCGGCGGCGGCGTTCAGCCCGGATCCGGTCTTGGCGGTGGCGACGGCAACGACTGACCCGGATCCGACCATGGTGGTGGCGGCGTCCCCTCCGTCGGGGATGACGGGCCAGGTGGTGGGTCCTTGTGGCGGCACCGATGGCGGGGGATCTTGGGATCCCATGTCTGGGCTCTTCGCAGGACACGCGTGGCGGCCGGAGCTTCCTCCGGCGTCGACGGTGCTTGATGTGGGATCGCGGCGGCGGTTGCCGTTGTATGGGCCACGACAGTGGCTGGCGCGACGGTGGGTCCTCCTTGTGGCGCCTAGAATCGGGGCGGCGGCTCCTCTTCATCGACGGCGGCGGACTCCGGGGTCGTGTGGGCGACTCGGAGTCCGGATCTCGAGATGGTGACGGCCTTCTGAGGCTGGTGAAGGTATGGGACGTCCCTTCCATCAAGAGACCTGGTTCGATGCAGCTCGACAGGTGACACATGTGCCTCTTTCGGAGTTGTCGGATGGTGCCTGTCATCGGCAGGTGAAGCCACCGGTGGATGTGCTATAGGTGGATGCTATGCACGACGTCTTATATGGAGACGTCAAGTCATGCCTGTTATCGGCAGGTGATGCACGGTGGCTCCGGCGAAAGTGTCAAGTTTAGCCTGTTGTTGTTAGATCGAAGGTGGTGCGACAGGAGCGGAAGGCAGGCGGTATGGGACGTCTTTGTCTTCCATTGTCTCCTCCAGAGGTATCCAGCTATCTAGGCGTCGGTAGCCGGATATGGGCGGATGGTATAGTCAGCTTCAACGACGAGCTTTTGCACTCCGGTGGAAACACAAGATGTCTGATCGGGCTATGTCGTCGCGCGCCTGCGTCGTGTCCTTGTTGAAGGTAGTGGATTGAAGTTTTGATTTGGGGATGAGAATCCAAAGTTCAACCTTGTGGTTGACTAGCCATCATCGGCGCACGTGCGACAACTTCTTCTTGAAGGCGTAGCCTAGGGGTTGTATTTTTTTCATTTATGCTGTGTCTTCTATCATAGAGTTAGTGGCTATCCGGGGAAGTTATTGTCGCGAGGTATACGGCGTCGGGGTTTGTTTTTCGCTTTTTTTCTGGGTCGACGATGTCCAGCTGCTGGATTTTGCACTATTAATAATATATGGTTGTATACATCGTCTTGATGCAGAGGCCGGGGGATATCCTCCATTTCAGAAGAAAAAACAATAATGATTAACTCAAACACTTCTTACCTCAGTTTGCAGTAATCCAGATATACATAGGTGTGTTTGTCAATCGGGTATTTATGCACAACTGGATTTGCGCAGTGGTAACTCGTGCGAATGATTGAAGATGTGTTCGAGTCAAAATCCCATGAATTATTCAGCAGAAATGCTCTCTTTATTCTGATCAGTATGTGATTTTTGAGTTTGTTTAGTCAGCTCTATATGTTTGGAATTTTATTCTGCAAGACCTTGTGTATTCTCTTGCTAAATACATGTTTCTACGAACTTTGATGCGATAACAGAAAGAAAAGAAGATTTTGCATGCGCGACCTTATGTACACACATACGCATATATGCAATCATATGAATACTCATATGGGCCATATGTTCGAGCCACAAATTCATTTGAAAATAGTTAAAATAGTGTGGGTCCAAAGACACTAAAAAGGTGACCAAACACACAATGGTAGTGCATAGCAGATTATTGTGGCTCCAAAGAGATTGAATAAAACTAGCTTGTGAGGATTTCCTGGACAAGGATGGCGAGGTACAAGCTCTAGTGGTAGGTAACTAGGTATACATATACATATTGTACAGAACTCTGCCATTATATTTGCATTGAATCAAACTATCAAACAGTACATAGATGTTCAATATAAATGATGTGGAGATACCTATCTTGCTCCAGAAGAGCTCGATAAGATGAAATGAGCACATGCACTCTCGTAGTGAATGCTGATTTTTCTAGTTGAGAAGAGAGATGAGCTCTCCTTGGAGAGTTGGCTTGGATGCACTCTTGCTGTTATTGTGGGCTTGCGAGGCATTGCAATTTGAGAGCTCTAGGCTCTCTTTTGTGCCAACATGAATTTCAGAGAAACTGACAGTAGATGACTACAAGAACACACGTTGCCGGTCGATGGAAGATAACCTCGCTAAAGAGAAACATGCAGTCAGTACGCAAATGTACTAAGCCACGACTTGGGTCTGGTGGCATATTGCATTCTTACTGTATACCAACTATAATTTTCTATTATTTTTTTCACTTGTTAATCTTCCTAGCTTGTGTTAAACCATTTTGTACATAGCATAGTAAAAGTATACAAATTGCAATGGGGTTTTATACCTCATTGTTCCGCCTATTGATTGGTGCTTTATATATAAAGCAGGGCGAAAGCCTTTTTCGTATAAACAACTTTGCATACAGTAACTTTATGTGAAAATGCAAAAATATATTTTTGTATGGTCTGTCCGACCTAAAGCTTTTGTAACGGATAATATTAAGTGAAATTATTACAGGCTAATATATGTGCTTGGTTCTGATTCCGACACATATATAGGACTCATAGGACACAGCGCATGATATGCTATGAGTGAGATCCGGCCACATCTGAGTATTAAAGCTTTTTTTCAGTTGTACTCACTCAAATAATTATATTTAGGGCAATCTAACTTCCTCAACCTATTTCTTTCAGCGCTCATCTCATGTCTCCCTTTTCAAACACCATCACACATGTTCATACACTCATGTCTTAGCCATTGTTGTAATTGTACACATTTGTCTCCATAGTTATTTTGAAACATTAAACTGGTATTAATTTGAATGAATCCAGCAAGCACTACACCTTTCAGTGGGTAACTTAGTTGCATTTTGGAGCTCTTGCATTTTTGACCAATCTTTATAGCATGATGTTATTTTGTTTTTGTTTTCACCAAATATCTTGTAAAATCTTCACGACCAAGGATGTCCATATTAGGTTCCCTTTATATTTGATTTGTATTCATGATCGATATTTTCCGTATTCATATTTGTATTCAACATTGCCGGTGCCCTGCTCCAACTCCAAGAAAATGTTTTTAGGATATCTGGATATGAAACAATCAACATACTTCCTCTGTAAGCAAATATAAGACATTTTAGAGACTTGAGGGACTACATTTGTACCCACTCCGTTTTTACCCATAGTCCGTAGCAAGGTACGTATTGGCCCATCCCTGTCTACATCAAGACCGATATCTAGTCCAAAGGCACCACCCTATGGGCCCATCCACACGTGAAAACGTGGGGCGGCCACCGCCTCAACACCATGCAGGGAGAACATGGACCAACGCTAACAACCTCTAAGGAGAGTCGCCGATTAGTCATGCGTGAGTGTGCTGCTACTAGCCTAGGTAGCATTGTCAACTAGGATACCACTTCCACAAACTACCATCTCATCTAGAGATATGGCGACATTAGACCCCTGGAGGGATACCCTGACGTCGTCTGTGGCAGTTGTGAGAGATGTGGGGAGGAAACTATGGTCAGGAATGATGTCGTGATTAGGGGAAGTATTGATGTTTCTAATGCCACTACTTAGTCTATCACTAGTTCAGTTGCGTGATCTTAGTATTTTAAATGGCTACCTCAGTATTTCATACTATAGGAGAAGCAGCCCAAGGGAGTTCTTTCCTTTTTTCGGCCAAGTAAATTTGTTGTTTCATGTGTTCTTGCCACTCAAATGACATTTCATACGTGCAATTATAGAATGATCCACGGAGTCTGAAAGCAGTAATTAGGGGTTTGTGTGTGACCTTTTGGATCGATCTTGGTGATCTATGAATGTTATTCTGAATATGTTTTAATACCAATGAATTTAATAGGATCTAGCCAATTCTCCTTCGAGCTGAAAAGAGCCACAATTTTCTATTTAGTGTTAAGTTCATTCTCTTATTTTTCTTCTTGGCTCTAGTTTCTTGTAATGCACATCACCATTGGCATGGAAGCCATGTGAAAGAGCACAAAGCAAATCATACACCTTCTCAAGTCGGTCCTAGTACAGTTTTGCAATTGTATTGTATAACCCTATTTGGCATTTGTCGTTTCTATTGAATTACCTAGAGATCTAATGTCATGGTGGAGGGCTCCGCGTCCGACATAGCCAACCTGAAGTTCCTCCTCCTATGCTTCCAACAGATGTCAGGGCTCACAATCAACTTCGATAAGAGTGAAGTGATGGTTCTTGGCTACCCCCCGGAGGAGGCCTAGGCCATGGTCGACCGACTGAACTGTCGGCTGGGTACTTTCCCCACGACTTATTTGGGGATACCCATTAGTGACTCACAACTCACCATGGCTGACCTTCGCCCGTCAGTGATCCGAATGCAGCACCGTGTAGAGCCCTGGAAGGGGAGGTGGCTCTCGAAGGCGGCCCAGGCGATCCTCATCAACTCCTCGCTTGCCAGCCTACTCTGGTTTCTCATGAGCTTCCATAGCCTTCATGAGACGCTCCATCAGGAGATTGCCAAATACCAGTCCATGGTTTTTTGGGCAGGCGAAGGTGAAAAGCAGAAATACCATATGGTGAGCTGGCCTGACATTTCCAAACCCAAGGACCGGGGTGGACTCGGGATCTTGTCTTCTCAGCGCATGAACATTGCTCTCCTGACCCGATGGCTCTGGCAAATCGCCTATGGGGAGGAAGGACTCTGGCTTCCATCATGCGCAATAAGTACCTTCGGGGCTAACCTCTAGCTTTCTGTCAGCGTTATGGTGGTTCCCAGTTCTGGCAGGCTGTGATTCAGCTCCTACCCGTTCTCCGCATCGGCATGTCCATCTTCGTTGGCTCCAGGTCCTCGACCTTGTTCTGGTTCGATCCGTTGGGTAGGGGACTCCCCCTGGCCGCTCGATTCCAGGATCTATTCCCCATAACGGTTGACCCTCGGATTTCTATCGAGACGGCCCTTATTGACTTAGGGCGTCTCGCTTTCCGGCGCCCCTTTGGCCCCACTAGTGCAAAACCGGGCTATCACTAGTAGAAAAACACCTAATAGTCCCGATTCGTGAGGGCCTTTAGTCCCGATTCATGAACCGGGACTAATGGGCCGTTACTAATACCTCCACCCATTAGTCCCGGTTCAAACAGGAACCGGGACTAATGTGCCTCCACGTGGCTCTGTGCGCCGAGCCCAGTCAGGGGGCCTTTGGTCCCGGTTGGTGGCACCAACCGGGACCAAAAAGCATCCACGCGTCAGCATTCCATTGGTTGGGGTTTTTATTATTTTTTTTGAAAGGAGGGGGGGGGATTGGGGGTTTTGGGGGGTTAATTTACGTGTTTCATATATTGTGTTAGCTAGCTAATTAATAGAGAGAAGTGTCCTCTCTTATGTCCGTGCTTGGTCGAATCTACGTACTATATACATAAGTGATCGAGAGAACCATTCAGTACAGAAGTTCATGCATACCGAGAGAAGTGATCGATCGACCTCTCTCCTTCTCCGAGAGATTGGTCGAACAACAAGTATCTGACGCTACTGGCTACATACATGCATGTACAATATGTATAAGATCTCTTATAATTACAATCCCCTAGCAATTGAAATCAATTTCCACATGGTATTCTCCGGCTTTATTGATGATGTGGTCAAGAAAGAATCCCGCCAATTCCTCTTGAATTGCTTTCATGCGATCTGGTTCTAGGAGTTCATTCCGCATCTGCCACGTCTAATTTGAAGAAGGGGGTTAATTAATACATATATATGAATGAAACTCAACAGAAATGATGGTGTAATAAAATGAAATTGTGAATATTATTGCTTACGCACTTCATATTGTCTTTGAGAGTAGCCCCGCTTGTTTTT
Source organism: Triticum dicoccoides (assembly GCF_002162155.2). NCBI lineage: Eukaryota > Viridiplantae > Streptophyta > Magnoliopsida > Poales > Poaceae > Triticum > Triticum dicoccoides. Next base: position 65,614,644 of record NC_041389.1, read on the forward strand.
CAAAGTCGCGTTGTGGATGAACTCGCACACGTAGTATCCACAGAAATCATTCCCTTCTTCCTGCCACAAGCACTTTACGAGAAATAGAGGTCAATCAAACTGATAATGAAGCATTATAAATGGCATTGATGAAAGTATAGCTATAGAATCAACGGGAGATGCGCGCAACTAGCTAGCCATTAGTACTTACTTTCGGGTATGTATATCACAGCTCCTTCGGCAGTCCCGGAGCTTCTGCGGTGAACTGTTTCCAAACCCTGCAAGACAAAGAAAATAATTATTATTACTTGAGATATCAGGAAATGAACAAAAAGTTGCCGATATGGTGCGATAATGATCGATTGAACTTACTTGCTGAGCATTTCAGTCATGTCCGCATAGGATTTGGGATCTTTCCGTCTCGAGTCTAAGATGGTTACTAGTCCACGCTCAAGCTTAATCTCCAGAAGAATATAGTGGTACCTGCGCACGAATGCATAACTCATCAATTACATTACTATAACCTCGCTCGAGTAATAAGGGAAACCGAATATGCACACGACAGTAACACTCACTTGCCGTTGTAAGGAAAGAGTATGGTATCTTTGTTTTGATTTTTTATCAATGATTGTAGCACGTTGTCCTCGGCCTCTTTGATGTCCTTTTTAACCAGAAATTCATCTATGATATTTGTGTTAATGAACCCAATATCATAAATTTCTTGTTTTTTGCACTCGACGATCTTCAATCTGCATAATATATTGAGGATAATTAATTATAAATACATGAAATGAAAGAGCCGAGCTATATATAGAGACTTAATGACAGAAATAGTACTTACAGACAGTAGAAAAAGACCATTAGTTTATCGAGGGCCTTTTGATTGAAGAACGCGAAGAACTCATCAAATGGAATAGTCAACAGATCATTTGCAACGAGATGGTGCTCCTCTTTAATATGCAGATACAAAGCATTCTTACCCTCAGAATCTCTGCAGGTTTCCATGTACCAATTATGGAATCTTCGCATCATTGTTGTCAGAGATTTTTCATCTTTGACGAGAGGCTTCCCGTACTCGTATCTGTGTTTGTCCACCTCCAAGAAATCAGGAAGTGCATCGTCAGGCAGGTAATCATCAAGATTGCCATAACCGGCCACCGTCCCCAGAGCATTAGACACATTGAGCGGGGGGCACGATTGCTGTGCTTGTTCGCCGAGCTGGGCAATTTTTTCCCCTTTGCTCGTTCTTTTGACCTTTTAGCACTGACAGTAGTTCCCAACCGCTGGGCTTGGAGATATGTTTGTTCAGTAATGCGCTCATAGTTGGTTCTCGGCGGAGACTTTGGTGGTTTCCTCAGGGCATCGATAGTGCGCTTTGCTTTCACCGGATCTACCTTCTCCTCCGGAGGTGGATGTCTCTTTGCTTTCACCCCTTCAAAGAACTCCTTCACGTGGGTCCACACAATCATATCGTTTTCCTCCTCCGACCTCTCATACGGTAACTTCTCTAGAGGCTTGAGAGATGATGGACCGTATTTTTATTGCCTCCCGCCTCTGTTTGTGCTGCTAGACGCCGGAGCAGACGGAGCGGCTGCGGCGTCTGTCTTCTTTCGTGCTTGCTTATGAGGCGGAGGAGAAGGAGTACGACGCGTCGGAGCAGCCGGGGCGGCGGCGGGTCTCTTCCGCCCTTGCTGGCGAGGCGGAGAAGGAGGATGCTGCTGGCTGCTCGGGAGCGCCGGCGCAGGCGGAGAAGGAGGCGGAGTGCCGCCATGCGCCGGAGAAGGAGGCGGAGTGCCGCCACGCGTGCCCTGATCATCACTCGCCGGAGGAGGAAGCGGTGGAGGAGGCGGAGTGCCCTGACTCGCCGAAGCAGGAGGAAGAGGCGGAGGCGTCCAGTTCACAAGGTTGATGAGCTCCTTCTTCCATAGGCATGGAGTCTTCAGAGCAGAACCCAGCCTAGTCTCCCCTTCACCGGTAGGGTGGTCAAGCACGAGGTCCTCAAATCCCTCCGTTATTTCATCCACCATCACCTTAGCATATCCTTTTGGAATCGGCTGGCAGTGATAAGTTGTGCCAGGTCCACTAGGATAAACTTGGCCAACAGCCGCCTTGACCTTCAAATTCATCTATCGCGCCATCATGTAGCAATTTTGAGACTCCATGATACCATCCACGGGATAGCTGGCAGGAGCCGTCAAGACATGCTCCGGCTGAAGCAGCTTGGTGGAAGCCACGCTGCTTCTCCGCTGAGATGGCGGGGTAGCTTCGGGGGAAGCTTCGGCAGGTCGTTTGCTGCGATCTGCTGCTTCTCGTTCATCTTCTCGATCCTCTAGCCCCATTACCCTTTCGTGCAGCGCCTGCAGTTGGTCCTGCTCCAGTTTCTTCCTCCTCTCATGGGTTTTGTAACCCCCTGCGTCCGGAAAACCAACCTTCCACGGAATGGAGCCTGGCGTGCCTCGTGTCCGTCCAGGGTGCTCAGGATTCCCAAGGGCCATTGTGATCTCGTCCTTCTCCCTGTTTGGAAGGAACGTCCCTCGCTGCGCTGCATCAATATAGTGTCGAAGGTTCTTGACTGGTATTTCCAGTTGCTCGTCGGTCCACTGGCAAAACCCTGTTACAGGGTCCAAGGTTCCGCCAGACCCGAAGAACCAAGTCCGACAACGGTCTGGCCATCTCATTGTCTCTGGTTCGATCCCTTTTTCAAGCAGATCATTCTCAGCCTTGGACCACTTAGGCCGGGCTTGCAGGTAGCCACCTGACCCCGTGCGATGGTGAAGCGTCTTCTTCGCAGCATTTTTCTTGTTTGTCTCCGACATCTTCTTACTCTTTTCCGATGTCTTGTGGGCCACAAATGCGGGCCAGTGATCTTTGATCTTCTCATATTTCCCGATGAATTCTGGTGTCTTTTTATTTTTGGCAAACTGGTTCAGCTCTTTCCTCCACCTCCTCATTAGGGTTGCCATCTTCTTAAGAGCACAAGACTTGATTAATTCCTCTTTAACTGGCTTCTCCGGATCCTCCTCTGGCGGTAGGGTGAAATTTGCCTTTAGCTCAGTCCAAAGATATTCTTTCTGCATATCATTGACATAAGACACCTCAGGGTCTTCCTCCTAGGCTTATACCATTGCTGGATGCTGATTGGGATCTTCTCCCTAACAAGAACCCCGCACTGAGAAGAAAATGCCTTCCTTGTCCGGATGGGTTCAATCGGTTCGCAGTCGGGCGCGATTTCTATGATCTCAAACTTTTCATCCAAGCTCAACTTTTTCTTCGGGCCTCGTCTCCTTACCGAAGTTGTGCTTGATCCGGAGGGCTAGAAATTATAAGGAAGAAAGACGAGAGTAATTAATATGTGTACATATACCAAAACAATGGAAGCATCAATTAACTAGTCAGCACGGGCTTAACTAATATATATATACCTGGCCGGGCTCGGTTCGGTCACCGGAGCAGTCAGCAGGGTCTCCTTCTTGTTCCTCCATTGTGTCACCGGAGCCATCATGAACATAGTCCTGTTCTTGTACCGACATTAATGGGCCGAAGCCATCATGAACATAGCCCTCTTCTTCACCCTGTTCTTCCAGCTGACCAACGGTGTCGAGGAGAAATGACGTAACTTCATCCCTTCCATTTACGATTATGTCCCTCAATATCGCTTCTGTTTCTTCGTCTCGGCAGTGCTCCATAGTTTCTGCAAATATTTACAACATGTTTATATATGGTACA
>NC_041389.1:65618704-65619808 GCF_002162155.2 Triticum dicoccoides
GACCGCCCCTCATGTCGAAGTTATCTCGAGGGGGTTATATCGACAACGACACGACAACGACGAGAAAGGAAAATAATTAAGGAAAAGGAAGAAAAGAGGAAGAAGGAAGAAGGAAGAAGAAGAAGAAAAAGAGTAGAAGAAGAAAGGAATAGAGGAGAAGAAAAAATAGAATTTTTTATCTATTTTTTCTTCTTCTCCTCTATTCCTTTCTTCTTCTCCTCTTCTTTTTCTTCTTTTTTCCTCTTCTTATTTATTTCTCCTCTTCTTCCTCTCCTCTTCTTCATCTTCTTATTTTCCTTTTTCCTCTCATTCTTTTTCTTTTTTTTCTTCCTTCTTCCTCTTTTCTTCCTTCGACCCTCTCGATCCCTCGACCCTAGAAACCTCGAACCCTCGACCCTGAAACCCTCGACCCTTGACCCCTTAACGACCCTCGACCCTCTACCCTAGTTCCCGACCCTCGACCCCTCGGCGATCCTCGACACCATCGTTCCCGATAAAAATTAAGAAGAAGAAGAAAAAAAAGAGGAGAAAAAAACGAGAAGAAGCTCCTCTATTCCTTCTTCTTCTCCTCTTTTCTTCTTCTTCTTTCTCTTCTTCCTCTCCTCGTCTTCTCCTTCTTCTTCTCCTTTTTCTACTTATTTTCCTTTTCCTTATTTTACTTTTTCCTCTCCACTAACATAAAATGCACTATCCTAAAATACAACAAACATAAAATGCACTATATTGATCAACTAACCTAAAATCAGTGATAAAATGCACTAACCTAAAATCGATATCTACTAACAACTTAAAGAAATAATACATATATGAAAAAATGCATATATGAAAAAAAACATCATCATATCATCAACAAAAAAATGCATATATCCTAAATTTTTTCTAAAATCTAACTTTTGCATATATGAACATATATACACAGAGAACATATACATATATACACAGAGAACATATACATATATACACAGAGAACATAGACATAAAAATGCACAAAAAAATAAGAGGAAAGGGCGCCGGCGGCCGGACCGAAGGCGGCGGCGTGTGGTCGGGGCGACGGCGGCGGGGTTGGGGAAGGGGTGGCGCGCGCGGCGACGGCGGCGGGGTCGG